>NW_007046219.1:0-2884 GCF_000164805.1 Carlito syrichta
TGAATTAACTAGCTAGCTACTTAGCAAGACAGCTGACATAAATAGTTCGCTAACTAGCTAGCTACCTAGCTACCAGCTGATTTAAATAGTCAACTAAACTGTTAGCTACCTGAATAACAAGCTGACATATAGTTAGCTGCATAGCTAGCTAGGTGACACCCAGCTAGCTAACTGGCTAGCTTACCCATTATCGAATGTGCTAGCTAGCTGATGTAATCCTCTGACTTAACTCATTAGCTAACGAACTTCCCAGGTTGCTCAAGGAGCTGACCTAACTCGTTAGTTAACTAGCTAGGTAACTGACTCATCCAGCTGACTTAACTCATTAACTAACCAGTTAGCTAGCCAACTCAACCAGCTGACTCAATCCATTTGCTAACAAGCTAGCTAGATGACTCAACCAGTTGACTTAACCAGTTAGTTAACTAGCTAACTACCTGACTCAACTTGCTCACTTAAACCATTAGCTAACTAGCTAGCTAGCTGTCTTATCCAGCCGACTTAATTAGAAAGCTGACTTAACTAACTTAATTAAGTAGGTGACTTAACTACTTAGCTAGCTGATTTAACTGGCTGACTTAACTAGTTTTCTAGCTTTCTTAAATACCTGAAATAAATAGTTAGCTAACTATATAACTAGCTGAATAGATAGCTAACTTAACAAATTAGCTAACTAGATAGGTACCAGACTTAAGTAGCTGACTTAAATATTTAGCTAACTAGTCAGCTGACAAGTTAGCCAACAGGTCGGCTGATAGGTTAGCTGACATAAGTAGTTGGCCAAATAGTCCAAAGACCAGTTAGCTGACTTAACTAGTCGGCCAGCGAGTGAGCCAACAAGTGAGCTGACTTAAGTAGTCTGCTGGCGAGTGAGTCGACTGGTCAGCTTAGTTAACTTGTCAGCCAGAGAGTGAGCTGACTGGTCAGCTGACTTAACTAGTCTGCCAAGAGTGAGCTGACTGGTCAGCTGACTTTAGTCACCCCACGAGTGAGCCTACAGGCCAGAAGGCTTAACTAGTCAGCTCTTGAATGACCTTACCAGTGAACAGACTTAACTAGTCAGCTGGTGAGTGAGTCAACGGGTGAGCTGCTTTAACTAGCCAACCAGCGAGTGAGATGAACGGTGAGCTGACTTAACTACTCGACTGGCGAGGCAACTTACTTGTTAGCTGATCTGTTGGCCTGTGAGCAAGCTGATAAGTTAGTTTTCCAGTTGGTTGGTGAACGAACCGACTAGTTTGCTGACCGGTTGGTAGGTAAGTGTTTCTACTAGTTAGATGACCTGATGGAAAGCATGCAAACTCACTAGTTAGCTGACCAGCTGGCCGAGTGGCTATCTGACTAATTAGCTAAGTAACTAGCTGATTTTCCAGCTGACTTAAGTTGCTTGCTGGATAGCTAGCTGACATCTCACTGACTAACTAGTTGGCTGGCTAGCTGGCTAGCCAGTTGATTTAACTATCTTGCTTCATGGTTGACTAAACAGCTAGCTAGCTGGCTTCACTAGCTAGCTACATGGTTGACTAGCTGGCTAGGCAGCCAGCTAGCTAGCTTGTGGGCTGGCCAGCTGGCTAACCAGCCAGCTTAAATAGTCACCCAGCTGGCTGAATAGTTGGATAGCCAGCCAGTTTACTAGCCAGCTACCCTGCTGCTCAGTCAGCTAGCCAGCCGGCTTAACTAGCTGGCCACCTACATGACCAGCCTGCTAACAAGCAGGCTTAAATTGCCAGACACCTGGTTAGTCAGCTGGCTAACCAGTGGTCTTAACTAGCTGACTTAACGAGATAGCCATCCAGGTAGCCAGATGGATTAACTAGCTATACACCTAGATAGCCAGCTGGCTATTAGCTCACTTAGCTCACAGACTTAACTAGCAGGCCAACTGGCTAGCCAGCTGACTTAACTAGCTAGCTACTTAGCAAACCAGTTGGCTAGCCACTTGAACTAACTAGCTGACTTAACCAGCTAGCCAGCTGACTAGCCAGCATACTCAACTAGCTGACCTAACTATTTAGTCAGCTGGCTAGCCAGCTGACTTAACTAGCTGATATCACTAGGTGCCTACCCAGCTGACTTCACTAGCTAGATATGTCCGTATCCCACTGGATTGCCAGCTGGATAACTAGTTAAGCCATCTAGTTTAGAAACCTGACTGGCCAGCTGCCTACCTTGTTAATCTCTGGCTCTCTAGACACCTGGATAGCCAGTTTTCTTAACTAGTTGAATTAATTAGCTAGCCAGCTGGCTAGCCATCTGACTTAACTATGTTACTAACTAGCTAGCAAACTGAAATCCAGCTGAATTAACTAGCTGTTTTAACTAGGTGCTCTGATTTCTAGCCAACTGAATTAACTAGCTTGCTACATAGCTAGCCAGCTGCCTATCCAGCTGAATTAACTAGGTGACTTATCGTGCTAGCAAGCTGTCTAGCAAGCTGATTAACTGGCAAGCTACCTAGCTAGCCAGCTGGCTAGTCAGCTGGTTTAACATGGTCACTTAATATCTAGCCAGCTGGCTAGACAGCTGACATAACCAGCTAGCTACCTAGCTAGCATGCTGGCTTGCCAGCTGATGTAATTAGCGGAATTAATTAACTAGCCAGATGGCTAGCCAACTGACTTAGTTGCCTAGTTACCTAGATAGCCAGCAGGCTAGCCAGCTGACTTAAGTAGCTGACTTAACAAAGTAGTCAGCTGGCTAGCCAGCAGACTTTACTAGCTAGTTACCTAGTTAGACATGTGAGTAGCCAGTTAACTTATCTAGCTGACATAACTAGACACTTGATGGCTAGCCAACTGACTTAACTAGCTACCTACCTACATAGTGTGCTGGATTGCCAGTTGATTTAACTACCCAACTATCTAGCTAACCTGCTGGCCAGCGA
>NW_007046220.1:0-769 GCF_000164805.1 Carlito syrichta
ACTCACTAAAGGTCCAGGCTGGCGACGAGAAGGGCACCAGGAGGATCACCGTTCACACCCGAAGTCTGAAGGGATCAGCGGGAGGTCAGTGTGTGTGAGCTGGTGTGAGCCCAGCTGGCGTCAGCACAATGTAAGCCGGTGTGAGCCCAGCTGGTATGAGCCCGCTGTGAGCTGATGTGAGCCCAGTGTGAGCCAGTGTGAGTCTTGTATGAGTCTGGTGTGAACTGGTGTGAGCCCGGTGTGAACTCGTGTGAGCCCAGTGTCAGCCAGTGTCAGCCGGTGTGAGCCCAGCTGGTGTGGGCCTATTGTGAGCTGGAGTGAGCCCGGTGAGAGCTGGTGTGAGCCAAGTGTGAACTGGTATGAGCCCAGTGTGAGCTGGTGTGAGCCAGTGTGAACTGGTGTGAACTGGCATGAGCCCAGCTGGTATGAGCTGGTGTGAGCCTATATGAGCCAGTGTGAGCCCAGCCAGTGTGAGCACAATGTAACCTGGTGTGAGCCCAGCTGGTATGAGCCCGTTGAGCTGATGTGAGCCCAGTGTGAGCCAGTGTTAGCCTTGTATGAGTCTGGTGTGACCCTGCTGTGAGCTGGTGTGAGCCCAGTGTGAACTGGTGTGAGCCCAGTGTGAGCCAGTGTCAGCTGGTGTGAACCCAGCCGGTGTGAGCTGGAGTGAGCCCAGTGAGAGCTGGTGTGAGCCAAGTGTGAACTGGTATGAGCCCAGTGTGAGCTGGTGTGAACTGGCATGAGCCCAGCTGGTATGAGCCAGTGTGAG
>NW_007046221.1:0-477 GCF_000164805.1 Carlito syrichta
ATTTTATTATCTTTCTTGCAACATATATTTGCTACATCCTTCTTGTATTTTGCTGGTATTATAACTCCTCTGGAATGAATCCTAGCATCTCCAATGTTACATTCTGAGACGTGGGAAGCAGGCTAGCCATTTTCTCTACATTAATAGGCAGAAAAGTTCTGTCCTCAGGGTAGCTTTCTGATTGCTGACTATAATAACCAGTGTCACTTACACAGTAAAAAGTTTTATGTGAATTTTTTTATTGTTTTATGTGAATTTTTTTATTGTTTCCTCCTGGAAAATTATAGTCATTGCTCATCCAGCAGATGTGTGAGGCTGCAGGCTGGGTGCATCTGTTTCCCCTTTGCATGGTCACTCTGGTCCCTACCCCAGCAGAGAGGCAAATTTCCCAAGTCATTAGTGTAAATCACCTATAGATAAGTTTTTGTAAGCATATTTTTGGCTTTGATTCATTTTGCCCAACTGACCTTTGTTCAC
>NW_007046222.1:0-636 GCF_000164805.1 Carlito syrichta
CCTGATTGCCTCCCAAGTTCCAGAGTCCATAGATAACAAGAATAAATCACAAATTGTCCTGATTGATCAAGTGTTTTTTTATCTCATTTATCCTTCTCACTACTCTGTGAGGGAAACACCAGTGTGCCCATTTTACAGATGACAGAACTGAAGCATGAAGAAGCTATGTCAGCTATCAAGGTCACACACCTAGTTAAGGATGATGCTGGGATTCAAAAGTTGACTCTGAGGATTTCCTGCCAGTCTTACCGCTGGTGGACAGTGTGCAGGGAAGGGCTGAGATGGGCCCATGGGCAGCTGGACTTGGCTGACACTGAACACCCTGTTGCCAACTCTCTCAGTGGTAGACAAGAGTCAGAACCATCCTTTTAGGGTTCTGTAATGGAGGCTTAAATGAAGTCTTCTCAGAGGCACCAAGATATAACAAAAGCTGCCTCCCAAAGCGGGGGCCCGGACCAAGACTCCACCTGGGGATCTAACTCCTGCCTGCGAAATCTAACCAGCAAAAGACATGATGGCGGGAACGCAGCTCCCCTGGGGCAGGTTGCATGCCCAGGGCACACAGGGGCAGAGAGCCAAGGGAGAGAGAGTAGCTTGGGACCCTGTTAAATCCTGCCCAAGGGACTTCTGGGAAGA
>NW_007046223.1:0-473 GCF_000164805.1 Carlito syrichta
GGGATCTCATTCCCACACTGGATCAGACACAGACACATCTGATCCGAGTAACGGACTTGGTAGCAACAACAGCAGATGAGTTGAGTGGGTTTTGAATTTATTCATCCATCTCTTACACCAGTCCATGGGGCATCTGACACATGTTAAGAGCCACAATTGACCTGCACTGAGAACAAAGGGGAAGGACTGGAGACCAGAGCCGGGTCTCCGCTACAATCAAGTAATGACCAGCAGTGGTGCCAGTGCTTGGAAAGGAACCTGAATTTCCAAAAATGGCCACAAAGAAAGACTTTTTAAAAAAAATTTGTTCTCCATTTCTGTTTATGTTTTAGTGCTTGTTTTTTTTTTTTTTGTTATTTTCTGGTGTTTTTACTAGATAATTCCACAGAAATATCCCCATTCATTAGTAATATCCTCCTGAATTTTTCTTTTTTCTTTCTTTTGAGTTGGAGTCTCACTCTGTCACCCAGACC
>NW_007046224.1:0-472 GCF_000164805.1 Carlito syrichta
CATCTAGTTATTCATCTGTCTAGCCAGTTGGGTAGGTAGGCAGCTAGTTAGATAAGTCAGCTTACTAGCCAGCAGGCTAGCTGTTCAATTCACATAGGTAAGTCAGCTGGCTAGGCTGCTGGCTAGGTAGGTAGCTAGCTAGATTAGTTAGCTGGCTAGGCAGATTTCTAGCTTAAGTCAGTCAGGTAAGTCAGCTAGCTAGCCAGTTGGATAGATAGGTAGTCAGCTAGTTAAGTCACTTGGGTAACCAGCTGAGTAGCTGGTTAAGACAACTAGTTAAGTCAACTGGCAACCAGTAGGCTAGGCAGTTAAGTCAACTCATTAAGTCAGTTGACTATGCAGCTGGTTAGTTAGTTAAAAAGCTAGTTAATTTACATGGCTAGCCATCTAGCCTGCTAGTTATTTCAGATATTTAAGACAGCTGGCTGGCTAGGAAACTAGCTATATAAGTCAGCTAGTTATGTCAGCTGGG
>NW_007046225.1:0-472 GCF_000164805.1 Carlito syrichta
GCCCAATATTTCAACGGACTATTTTCCTTGGCTATAACTCACACAAGATCATGACGACTTTGAGAACCAAAGCCATGTCTGTGTCCCTGAAAGTATCACGCCCGCAATAAGTGTTCTATAAAGGGAGGGAGTGAAGACGAAAGGGGGAGAGGAGGATGGGAAGAGAGAGTCTTGCAAGGGCTTCGTGCACGAGGCCCCTCGGCTTCACTTGCGAAACACACAGAAGCTCCCATTTCCCATCGGCGAGCTGTTCATGGAATGGCATAGGCGTTTTCCTGGTCCAGACTTGCTAATAAGCAGAGTTTTTAAATCAGTGTCTCCTTTCGGTGTCCTCAAAGATTCCTTCTCTCAAGGGAGTCCCTCCACATCCACAGTGTCTCAAGGGTGCAGTTCTGGATGCTCACAGGGTTCATTTTCTTTTCTTTTCTTTTCTTTTCTTTTCTGAGTCAGAGTCTCACTCTGTCACCCAGGC
>NW_007046226.1:0-657 GCF_000164805.1 Carlito syrichta
GCTTTCCTTCTCTCACTAGAATCAAATCATGTTCAAACTCAAAAGTTCTTTCAGCAACAGCGTCTCTTGCTGCACCTTGCCCCAAATTGGAGCTACCTGCAGCAGTGGAAGCTGTCCTTAGGGCAACTGAAGGTGCCTGGGCTGGGGTTCTTTCCCAACCTGGGAACTGACCACCAAGAACTGTCAGCACAAAATGAGTTTTGGGGGATAGTTTGGCCACAGGTATTCAGAACACAAATGGGTCCAGCATGAACTTGTGCCTTATCCAGTCTATTTCCCATGTAGAACTAGAGACCCATGAGACTCGAAGAAGCCCTCCAGTCCATGGCAGGAGAAAGTGCTGAGTTCTAATTTCTAACAAGCAAAATTTCCCATGTCCAGAGACTGCTTTGTTTCCCATGAAAGTTGGGGTTGAGGTGGGAGATTCCTGGTTTCAAAAATAGGCTATTTTCTCTACTTTCTGCTCTTTGTGGGACCCAGTGATCCTTTGTGGGTTGTGGAGTCTGTCCTCCACTTCAATCTGCTTCAACTTCTGGGGATCTCTGACTGCTGTGACTCTTTTCTTTGGCATGCTCTGTAGGAAAGGTGCTAGTCAGTTGCTTCTAGGTGGTCATATTGAATCCACCCCCTACAACTAAAGAAGAAAAAGAAGAAGAA
>NW_007046227.1:0-620 GCF_000164805.1 Carlito syrichta
CCCTGTCTAACTTAAATCCTTCTTACTGCAGACTAATTATGTCTTACTCAGAAAGAGCTGAAAGCAAATAGAAGCAAATCTGCAGTAAGAAGGATTTAAGTTAGACAGGGAGTATACCTCTGCTCTCCCAGATATCACAACAATAAGCACCCTTATTATTATCATAATAAGAGGTGTATTACTTGTCTGTGGGGAGCCTACACTATACTTTATCTGGGTTCCTCTTGCTTTCTGGCTGCTCCCTAATAGCTCTCACCCACTGTGTTGCCTTCATTTTTCGTTATCTGCCAGCTACCACTGGTAACTCCCAGAAGCAAGATGGCACCTCTAGTGCCGGGGTTTCCAGTGCCCAGCATGAGGCCTGGCTCAACCGGCATTCAGCACATGCTGTCTGAGCAGTCTACAGCACTAAGGGCCTCAGTCTCCTGGCCCTCAATCATCTCTGCAGACTCACCTCCACCCACGCTCCTCTCACTCCATCTGCCTCAGCCACTGGCCTCCTTGCTATTAGTCAGAAGTGCCGGGAGCGCTCCCCACTCAGGGTGTTTGCAGTTCCAGTTCTCTCTGCCTGAAGCCTCTTCTTCTTTATACTTAATGGGCTCTTCTCTCACTGAATTCAA
>NW_007046228.1:0-789 GCF_000164805.1 Carlito syrichta
CAGAAAGCAAACAACAAAAGTGATCAAAACAAACAGTCAAAATGATAAAATCAAAAGTCAGAATAAGAGATCAGACTAAAGTCACTTCAGCTCTGATCTACAGCCTCTCCCCTTTGTTTTTCTTTGCAGGCAGCTAGATTTACTCACAGTTTGGGTTTGTTTCTTTTTTTATCCTGCTGCCTGGGAGTTGCTTTTGTCTGATTCAGCGTAGGGATGGGGCTTTGTCTCCTGTTTAGCGACGTTACCTTAGGAACCAAGGTGGGGGTTGTTGATAGGTGGGCAGAGGAATGGAAATCTCTGCCTGGAGATGGCCAAGGTGGCAGTTTCACTTTCGCAGATCCGTTTCTCTCTGCTTGTCTGGGTCCCCAGGCTTGGGGTTACGCGCTGAGTGCCTCAGTCAGGGTGGGCCCAGAGCTCCAGAGCTCCAGAGCTCCAAAGTTCCAAAGAGCAGGCAGTGAGTGGCGAGAGTGGCCCTGGGCCCCCCATAGGGTACTTCAGCCAGGAATGGGACCAGTGTCTCTGAGGGGCAGGTGCCCAAAACCTCCCTGAGTGACCGGTGGCTTGGTGTTGGGTGCTGGGCAAGAGATGATGTAGCCAGGGAAGGAGCCGAGACAAGACTCCCACGCAGGCGGGAGTCACATATGGTGGAACAGCAGCAGCTGGGGGCCGCAATATCCAGCCCTGCCTGGGACCAAAGGTCCCGGGCCTCAGACCAGTGCAGCTGGTGGTGGGCTGGGGGATGGGGGAAGAAAAGTAAGAGTCCTTTTGGGAACTCACGTTCAGAGAATC
>NW_007046229.1:0-496 GCF_000164805.1 Carlito syrichta
ATCTAAATTTGATAAATATCTTCATTCTTCTTAATAATCAAGACACTTAGAATGCTTTAATTTGTATATACTCCATCTTATATATGATTGCTGTCTTGTCTTTTAACCTATTTTTTTGAGTAGGAGTCTCACTCTGTTGCCCAGGCTGGAGTGTAAGTGGCACACTCTTGGCCACCACAGCCTTGACCTGCTGGGCTCAGGCAATTCTTCTGCTTCAGCCTTCCAAGTAGCTGGAATTACAGGTGCATGCCACCTTGCCCAGCTAATTTTTTGATTTATTGTAGTGATGAGATCTCACCAAGTTGCCCCGGCTGGTCTCGAACCCCTGGGCTCAGGCAATCCTCTCGCCTCGGCCTCCCAAAATGCTGGGATTACAGGCTGAGTAACCGCACCCGGCCAGAACCCCAGTTTTTTTTTGTTTTTTGAGTTGGAGTCTCACTCTGTCACCCAGACTGGAGTGCAGTGGCCACTCCCAGTCACCGCAGCCTCGACCTGC
>NW_007046230.1:0-704 GCF_000164805.1 Carlito syrichta
CCAGCAATCCTCTGAACATCAGACCCACACAGCTGGGCCATGACTGAGAGGGACAAACCCGGAGGAAGCCTAGATATTAGTCGCAATAGGAGAACTCCATTCCAGGATAGGCCTGTCTGGGGGTATGTACTCTCAGTACATACCTGGGGAAGAGACAATCCTGTACCTCCCCACAGAAGAAGAGCTCCCTGACCATACAAGAGTGGGAGGGGAGGGCTGCAGTCCCACCCACCTCCACTGCCCCTCCTCTTTCCCTGCTTCATTCCCTGAGGAGAGAGTGAAAGAGGGTGACTCTGCAGGAGAGACCTGATCAGAGGAACAATTGCAGATCCTGCAACCAGAAGGCAGGCTTTTTTTTTTTCCAATTATTTTTTAATTTAAAATTTTTTTTGACTGTGATTGAGTGTTCATCCTTCAATTTTATTGTTGTTGTTGAGTTTTGCTCTTTTTTTCTTCTGGATTTTTTAATGTTCATTTTTTATAGATTAAGGTGTATGTCAATATATATATGAGGGTTTGATCTGAATCCATTTTTAAAGAATTATTATTTTTCCTCTGGTCTTTCGGTTTTTCTTTTCTATTCACTGTGTGTTTAGGTTTCTTGGTGGTTTTTCTGTTGTTTTTTATGTCTTGTTATTCCAGTATGTTTTGGGGTTTATGTATGTGCTCAATTGCTTTTGCATCGATTCCTCATTTGCATTGTC
>NW_007046231.1:0-465 GCF_000164805.1 Carlito syrichta
AAAAAAGAAGTCTTTAGTGAGAATAAAGATACACACACACACAAACACTCACACATACACACACACACACACACACGCACACATATATATACACACACAATTTTGAAGAGACATTATAATGTTATTTAATTTTCCCCTACTGTATTTCCAAAGAGACAAGTAACATGGTGCCTAAGGAAACCTAAGTTTCTGAATTTACTCCCTGGCTTCGATGCTTCTTAGCTACATACACTTGCACACTCTTTTAAACCTCAACTGATTTATGTATTGAATGGTTGTGATGACAGAACTTTTTGTACAGGGCTGTTGTGACAAGACAATCTGATTAATGCAGGTGAATGTTTATTCCTTATGCATAGGAAAAAATTAATACGTATTATTGCCTCCGTAGCCTGGTGTTAAATAAATAAATAGAAAGAACAACAGAAGCAAACAACACTGAAAATAAGAGAAAACAATCTCTCA
>NW_007046232.1:0-581 GCF_000164805.1 Carlito syrichta
CACAATTTTTCACAAATAAATTCTGGGGTCTTTCGTCTCCCCTTGTATACGAACATAGTCTACAGACCCTATAAAGCAACCACAAAACCAAGTCTACAAAGCAATTAGTTAACAACACTATGATTGGAACAAAACCCCACATATCAGTAGTAACCTTGAGTGTCTATGACTTAAATGCCCCTTAAAAGACAGAGAGTGGCAAGTTAGATTTTAAAAAAAGATCCATCCTTCTACTGTCTTCGGGGGACTCATCTCACTTCCCACACAACACCCATAGGCTTAAGGTAAAGGGATGGAGAAAGATCTGTCACATAAGTGATAAATAAAAAAGAGCAGGGGTCGGTCACTATTCTTGTATCAGATAAAACAGACTTTAAACCACCAACAGTAAAAAAGGGGCAGTAAGGTGTATTGCATAATGATAAAGGATTCAATCCAATAAGAAGCCTTAACTATCCTAAATATATACACACCCAGCATTGGAGCAGCCAGATTTATAAAAAACAATTACGGAGACAGGCCAAGATGGCGACAGCATAGGTGAACTGGTGAGATTCTCTGAACGTGAGTTCCCAAAAAGG
>NW_007046233.1:0-531 GCF_000164805.1 Carlito syrichta
CAACTAGATAAGTCAACACACCTGTCTGCTCACTCGGTGGCCAACAAATTAACTCAGCTAACCAGTGTGACGAATAGCTGGCCAACTAGTTAAGTCAGCTAACCAATAGGCCGACTAGTCGACCCACTTGTAAAGTGACAAGTTAGCTCAGCTAATTAATTGGCCGACAAGTTAGGTCACCTAACTAGTTGACCAACTAGTCGGCAGACTAGATTGGTCAGGAAACCAGCAGGCAACAAGCTAACCTTGTTAACTAGTGAGCCAACTCGTTAGTCATCTAGTTAATCCAGCTAATTAGTCGACCGACTAGTCGGCTTATTGTTAAGCCAGCTAACAAGCCAGTCGAGTAGTCAGCCAACACGTTGAATCAGCTAAGTTGTCTGCCTACTCATCAGCCAAAAATTTAAGTCACATTGATAATTCGTTAACCAACTAGTTAAGACAGATAGTTAACTCGTTTACCAACGAGTAAAACAGTTAGCTAACTCATTAACCAACTCATCAAGTCAGCTAGCTATTTTGTTATCCAAC
>NW_007046234.1:0-588 GCF_000164805.1 Carlito syrichta
AATGCTTAATGTGAAGCTTGGACGTCCAAGTTATCCTCACTTCCCCAGGTTTAGGGCCAAGTATGCTGTCTATTGCTATGTGACCACTCTTCTATCCCTCCCCTGGCCGTGTACCACGATTACTTATCCCTCCTTTATGCTATTGTGATTAATGTAGGGTCCTACTTATGAGTGAGGACTTGTGGAGTTTGGCTCTTGATTCTGTGACAGATCACTAAGAATGATGGTCTATAACTCCATCCAATTTGCTGCAAAGTCCATTGTGTTGTCCTTATTTATGGCTGTGTGTAACATATTTATTTACCACATTTTCTTTATTCACTCTGCTTTCTGGAAGTAAACTGTTATGGGCTAGAAGAGAAAAATACAACATAAGAAAACACAATACACCACGTTATTGTTTGTTTCCTTATTTGTATTTGCAGGGGACTTTCTTATCTGCATCAGAGTCATCGTGCAACTTTAATCTAAACACACCCTGCTTTGGGAACCAGATTCAGATTCCCGAGGAAGCCCCCGTGACCTGGGAAGGGTTTTCTAAGAGATTCAAGACAGGGAGTTCAGGGTGTTTTCCTGATTAGAATGGTC
>NW_007046235.1:0-500 GCF_000164805.1 Carlito syrichta
CAGGTCGAGGCTGTGGTGGCCGGGAGCGGCCACTGCACTCCAGTCTGGGCGACAGAGTGAGACTCCAACTCAAAAAATAAATAAATAAATAAAGTAGTCACGAATAATAAAAGCTAGTGATGTGAAGAAAGCCAGCACCTGGAGGTGGCATGGAGCACAGGGCCCGTGTCGACATCAGGGCAGAAGTGTGCTCTGGGCAAGGGGCACAGTACAGGCCCAGGGAGCACATCTGGTAAGGGTCCGGGAGACCCACACACCCAGGGCCCGTCTGTGAGACCCAGAGGCCGGCCTTTACTACTCGGCATAGTGCTTGGCCAGTAGTAAACGGTCAACAAACATTAGAGGCTGGGCACGGGGTGGGTGGCCTGCAGTCCCAGCTACTCAGAGGCTGAGGCGGGAGGATGGTTTGAGCCCAGGAGTTTGAGGTTGCAGTGAGCCATGATCAAGCCAAGTGACACTCCAGCCTGGGCGACAGAGTGAGACCCTGTCTTGTAAAAAAA
>NW_007046236.1:0-498 GCF_000164805.1 Carlito syrichta
ACCTTGTGAATTCCAAAGAAAATGAGTACTCGTTCAACATGACCCCCTCCCTTACCTAAACAAAGGTATAAGACCCCTCTTCTCCCTTTCTGGGGAGCTCAACCTGGGAGCCTTATCCTTCCAAGGCCACTGGCATAAATAATATTGCCACTTCCTAAATTTTTTTCAGTGTCACGACCTCTCTGTCTTCCCGCTACAGTAGAATAATACAATGACAAACACTTCACTGAAAAATCAGGCAAAAATTGTTGTTTTGCTTTTTCTTTTTCTTTTTGTTTTTTGGGGTTTTTTGAGTTCTAGTGTCACTCCGTCACTCCATCACCCAGACTGAAGTGCAGTGGCATCCTCCCAGCCACCGCAGACTTGACCTGCTGGGCTCTGGTGATCCTTCCACCTCAGTCTTCCAAATAGCTGGAACTACAGGCAGGTGCTACCACGCCCTGCTAATTTTTAGATTTATTGAAGAGATGAGTTCTCACAAGTTACCCAGGTGGGTCT
>NW_007046237.1:0-2873 GCF_000164805.1 Carlito syrichta
TAGGATGAGTTTATGAACTTAATTGTTAGACCTTGTAACATGTGGCTGTGCAAATAACCCATCAGTAGCACCGCATGTCCATTGTCTTCCTTCCCAGGTGAATATAAACTGGTCTTGAAAATCTGCATGAATATCAATAATAAAGAAAGCAATAGCCAATAACAAAACAATTCCAGGAAAAAAAGCAAGCCCCGGTGTGGATTCTAACCTGGGTTCTGCTCAGTCACCATCTCCATGAGGAGAGCAGTGTTGACCAGGACCAACCTCTAGGGACCCTGCACACTTCAGTTCTGCCCTGCAGCTGCCTGTCAGTTTACTCCTTCAGGGGAGCCTCCTTTTTTACCAGAAGTCCACTCTAGTACCCAGACCATAGGACTCTTTTCAGAGAGAGGTTTGTAGTGCTTTTCTTTGGGGAGTTACTTCTACAATCCACCAACACCACACTGGGTTGTTCATCTATCTTGTACAGAATCATCCCTTTCTTAGGCAAATCTATCCACATTTATGGGACACTCCACTCCTTTTTTCCCTTGTGAGTTCTTTTTCACCTTTTGGACTCTCCATTTCTGCCACAGGAACACTCAGACTGAATGGCAATCATCCCTTGGTATCCACAAGGAACTGGTTCCAGGATCCCCTGTGAATATCAAAATCCACAGATGCTCAAGTCCCTTATATAAAGTGGAACAATAGCTGCATATAACCTATGTGTATCTACCTGAATACCTTAAGACATTTCTAGATACTTATAATATCTAGTACATTGTAAATGTTATGCAAATAGTTGTTATACTGTATTTTTAATTTTTTTATTATTGTTTCTGTGGTGTTGTTATTTTTTGTTTATTTTCTGAGTATTTTCAATCCAAGGTTGGTTGAATTTGATACCTGCAATAACAGAGGGTTGACAATACAACACTGGCTTTCCTGGTTGTCCAGCTTGCAGACACAAGATGGAAGAACATCTCTGCCTCCATAATCACATGATTCAACTCCCATAATAAGCAAATACTTATTTACCAATGTGTATATACCAATAGTGTGTATATACCAATTGTATGTATACACACTATTGGTTCTGTTTCTCTGAAGAACCCTGGCTAATACAGTGCTAGATCATAAATTTTCTCCTCATAAGTCACTCTTTTCTTGGCAATGCAGTGGCCTCTTTATATTCTTTATTTAGAGTAGAAATCACCCAGTTTCTTCAGAGTCAGTCAACAAATATTTACTGAATACCAATTATGTGTCAGACATAGTTACTATGTGGAAAATTTGGACTTCTAATCCCAAGGAGGTTATATTCTAAAGACATGGGGTTTAGATTTTATTTATTATTATTTTTTTTGAGTTGGAGTCTCACTCCATAGCCCAGGCTGGAGGGCAGTGGCTCACTCACGGTCACCACAGCCTTGACCTGCTGGGCTCAAGCAATCCTTCTGTGTCAGCCTTCAAAGTACCTGGAACTACAGGTGTGCACTATCAGGCCCAGCTAATTTTTTATTTTATTGTAGAGACGATGTCTTGCCAGGTTTCCTGGGCTGGTCTTGAACCCATGGGCTCAGGCAGTCCACTCACCTCGGCCTCCCAAAGAGTTGGGATGACAGGCTGAGTCACTGAACCTGGCTGGAGTTTAGGTTTTTATGTTTTTAAAGGGGCAGTAATGCTCCCTCATTTTAAGTTCAGTCACTCTCCTTTGGTGTGAGGTAGTTGTCCAGACACTGCCTCTCTTCCCTATATCTGGCTTCTTTCTGCCCCTCCCCAGTCTCTGGCAAACTGGTGACCAGCTGCATAATTTGGCATGCCACTTAGTGAAAGTGGAAAAAAACCAAAAAACAAAAACCCAGTTCCTATGGTGTGTATCTGTACTGTGGTAGCCCAGAGTGAATGGGACCCATGAAAGTGGGTTCCCATGGAAGAATCAGACTCCTCAGAAGGATGAAATAGAGGTGATACAGGAAGTGGAAGAGTCCTAAGAGAGGAGGGATGACTGTGATGTGATTCAGTCCTAAGAGAGGAGGGATGACTGTGATGTGATTCAGTCTGAGTCTGAAGGACTGAGTACTGGGAGTCAGGGGCAGGCTATTGCAAGTCTCAGAGTCCAAAAGTCTAGGGACCAGAAGCTCTGATGTTCAAGGACAACAGAAGAAGGATGTCCCAGCTCAAGAAGAGGGAGAGAGAATTCCCCCCTCCTTTGCCTTTTTGTTCTACTTGGGCCCCCAACAGGTTAGTAAAGATGACCTTCTTTCCTCATTCAAATGTTATTTGCTCAAACACTAATCTTGACTCATTCAAATGCTTAGTTATTAAAATTCAAATCTCTTTAAAACTGCCCTCACAGACACACCCAGCAATAATGTGTTACTAGCTATCTGGGCATCCCTTAGGCCAGTCAAGTTGTTGTGTAAAGTTAGTAATCCCAAACACCCTATTCTCAAACCCCTGAGTTCTACAAGGAAAATAAATACACAATCTAAAAACTAAACAAAAAGTTGCCACCTTAGAACAAAGTTTTTCTTTATTTACTTCTTTTGACTCTCTGTGCTTTGACCTTCTCATATACTTAGCAACATATGAAACATACAAAGAGACATAAGACACAGACCCAGGATCTTGAATTCTTAAAAATGAGAATTCATATCTGCATCATATGACAACTTGAATGTTAAAAATCTATATGATAAGGTTCATGTGGGTTGTACAGACAAGTTTTATGAGAGTTCAAAAAAGAGAGGGACACTGTGTGCTTGATGGGCAAAGTATTATGGAAGTGAAAGTTGAGCAATTTCTTAGAAATTAAGAATAATTTTGGTAAATTTAGAAGTAGAGTCCAGGCATGGTGGCTCATGCCTATAATCCCAGCACTTTGGGAG
>NW_007046238.1:0-830 GCF_000164805.1 Carlito syrichta
TTTTTTTTTTTGAGTCAGAATCACTCTTGCTCAGGCTGGAGTGCAGTGGTACACTCACAGCCACCACAACCTCGACTTCTTGACCTGCTGTGCTCAGGTGATCCTCCCACCTCAGCCTTCAAAGTGGCTAGAACTACAAGCATGTACCACCATATCCAACTAATTTTTTTTTTTAGTTTATTATAGAGACGTGATCTTACCAAGTAGCCCAGACTGGTCTGAAACCCTGGACTCAGGCAATCCTCCCATCTCAGCCTCCCAAAGTGCTGGGATTACAGGCATGAGCCACCATGCCCGGCATTGTGTGTGTGTCAGAGTTGCACTCTGTCACCAGGCTGGAGTGCGGTGTCATGCTCACGGCCACTGCAGCCTCCACCTACTGGACTCTGGCAATCCTGCCTCAGCCTTCCAAGTGGCTGGAACCACAGAAGTGTTAGCTAGTTTTTTGATTGATTATAGAGATAAGATCTTGCCAAGTTGCCCTGGCTGGTTTCAAACCCCTGGACTCAAGAAATCCTCTCACCTCTGCCTCCCAAAGTGCTGGGATTACCGATGCGAGCCACTATGCCTGGCTTTTTTTTTGTTTGTTTGTTTTTTGAGTTGGAGAGTCTCACTCTGTCTTTGAGGCTAGAGTGCAGTGGCACGCTCATGGCCACCACAGCCTGGACCTGCTGGGCTCAAGTGATCCTTCCACCTTCTTCCAAATTGCTGGAACTACAGTCATGTGCCACCATGCCCTGCTAATTTTTTATTTATTGTAGAGATGAGAGCTCACCAAGTTGCCCAGGCTGGTCTCGAACCTGTGGACTCAGGCAATCCTCTCACCTCAG
>NW_007046239.1:0-580 GCF_000164805.1 Carlito syrichta
CCTCGGCTGTTGATGCGCGTGCTCCGGGGTCTCTCAGTTCCCGGCTCGGTGGCGGCCGTGACCTCGGGCCTCCCGGACCAGAGGGCGAACTACGGCGGGCGTGTCCGGAAGCGTCTGACGGCCGGGTCGGGTGAGGTTTCCTGCAGGCGGGCTGCTTGCTTGCACGTGGTTTTGCAAGGCTGCTGCCAGCGTTGACGAGCTTGGCGCTCTCCTGCAGCCCTGATGTTTCTCTAGCTTCACCCGCCAACTCGATCACTTGGAATAACAACAACAACAAAATTTTTTTGGAGAAAAAACAGCCATTAAGAGGAACCAGGTTAGAAAGAATTCTGCTGCGTTCATACAGTGCAGTAGCATCTGTTTGTGTTTTGGTTTGTCTTTGTTTCTTCAGGGAGGTCCGCCTCTGTGTACTGGCAGGGAAAGATGTTCGTGATGAACTGTTGAGTGAAAACAGCAAGTTCGTGAGGATGCAAGTAGAATCATAGTGCGGTGTCATGACACATCCGGAAGAAGACTTTGAACAAAATATTCTTCAAGCTTGAAGGGGAAATTAAGACACTCTCAGACAAATGGAAATCGA
>NW_007046240.1:0-663 GCF_000164805.1 Carlito syrichta
TATATTGTCATCTTTCATCTTGCTAATTTTTTAAAAAATAAAATTACTTCTTTAATTGACCTTTTAGATGGAGAGTTGGTTTTCATTGCCATCATACTGAGCTTAAAAATAAAAGTGAGTCACAAAAACAGAAGAGAAAGGGCAAATGAAATCTGACCCTTGAACTCTACTTAAATTGGATCCCAAGAAGCAATAGTGAGGAAGGGTGGCTGGCAGACAACATAGGAGACGCTGATGTCAAAATGTACTTAAACAGCAACTTTGTGTCTGAATGAATGATAATGAGAGATTTACAAGGTAATCTCTAATTACATATACAAAATAACATATTTCTTACTGTAAGTATTTCATTTGAAACCTTAATATACCACTTCAGAAAAGAAGTCAGGTCTTTTCTGCAAACAAATTACTTTTGAATGACATGAATAACTAACTAGTTATTGTTTTCAACATTTCACACTCACGATTCCTTGTATTCATATTCCCAGAGAACTTCAACACTAAAGAACCTTCACAGATTAGCAGAGAAAATTACTTCACCCATCACAGAGATGGCATCTCCGGGGAAGGAGCTGGCAACTCTTTAACAATGCATTATGCCTCATGACATTCTAGAAGAGATTTGAAGCCTGGATTGTGACTCTGCTGTGGCAGATCCTCCAA
>NW_007046241.1:0-456 GCF_000164805.1 Carlito syrichta
ATTTGCTAACTAGCTAGCTAGCTGTCTTAAGAAACTGACTAAATTAGAAAGCTGTCTTAATTAGCTGAACTAGGTAGCTGACTTAGGTAGCTGACTTAACTACTTAGCTGTCTTAACTGACTGACTTAACTTGTTAACTAGCTGACTTAACTACCTGAAGTAACTATGTAGCTAACTATTTAATTAGCTGAATAACTAGCTGACTTAACTAATTAGCTAACTAGCTAGGTAGCAGACTAAAGTAGCTGACTTAAATAGCTAGCTATTTAGTGAGCTAGCTGACTTAGCTAGCTTTCTTAGCTTGCCAGCTGTTTAGCCAGCATACTTAGTACGCTGACTTAAATAGTTGGCTAACGAGATAGTTAGCAGATTTAATGAGTTGGTTAATGAGTTAGTTAACTGTTTTATCTAGTTGTTAAATGAAAAAATTAGTTGACTTAACTAGTTGGTTACCTA
>NW_007046242.1:0-467 GCF_000164805.1 Carlito syrichta
TCTCCTTTTCATTACTCTCCCTTCCATTCCTTTCCTCTCCATTCCATTCCTCTCCATTCCATTCCATTCTTCTCCATTCCACTCTTTTACATTCCATTCCTTTCCTCTCCATTCGCTTCCATTTTAACCAATTCCATTCCATTCCTCTCCATTCCATCCGTTCCATTCGCCTTGATACCTTTTCCTTCCATTCCATTTCACTTCTCACGATTTTATTCCATTCTTCTTCACTCCATTGAAATCCAATCCATTGCATTCCTTTCCAATTAATTCCTTTCCATGTCATTCCTATCCTCTCCGTTAGATTCCAGTTCATTTCATTCCACTGCATTTCATTTCAATCCACTCCATACCACTACATTCCTCTCCATTCCATTCACTCCGTTCCTTTCAGATCCATTCCTGTGCATTCCATTCCATTCCATTCCCTTCAATTATAATCCATTCTTCTCCATTCCCTTGCATTA
>NW_007046243.1:0-669 GCF_000164805.1 Carlito syrichta
CCCTTATTCAGTATGTGGACGACCTCCTCCTGTGTAGCCCTTCTTTAGCTGATTCTCAAATGGACACTGCACTCACCCTTAACTTTCTAGCAGAAGAGGGATATCGGGTATCCCCTCAAAAAGCCCAGCTGCCACACAAGTCACGTATCTGGGGGTAGCCATCTCACACCAACAAAAGGCCATAACAATGGACCAAAAAGTCCTACTCCAATTCCTAAATATACCCAAGACTAAAGAGGAAATCCAATCATTTTTGGGGCTGGATACTTTTGGGCGTGGATTCCCAACTTTGCCCTACTTGCAAAGCCACTCTATACTCTCATAAAAGGAGACCCCAATGAGCCACTCCTAACACTCTCCTCTGTCAAAGAACCTTTTATTGCCCTTCAGCAAGCCCTCATGAGGGCCTCCGCTCTCCATCTGCCGGAAATACACTGACCTTTCATCTTATATGTGCACGAAAACAAAGGGATGGCCTTGGGAGTCCTAAGGCAGCTTTGTGGACAGACGTTCGCCCCGGTGGCCTATCTCTCAAAGCAGTTAGACCACACTGTCCAGGGCTGGGCCCCATGTCTGTGAGCGTTGTCTGCTACCCACATGCTGGTGTGTGAATCCAAAAAACTCACTTTCGGGGCCCCTATCACAGTAACCTCCCCCCACCATCTACAG
>NW_007046244.1:0-613 GCF_000164805.1 Carlito syrichta
CAGTGCAATGGCATGTTCACAACCACTGCAGCCTCTACCTGCTGGACTCAGGTGTTCCTTCTGCTTCAGTCTTCCAAGTAGCTGGAACTACAGGTAGGTGCCACCACACCCAACTAATTTTTTTATTTATTTTAAAGACAAGGGCTTGCCATGTGGCCCAGGCTGGTCTCAAACTCTTGGGCTCAGGCAATCCTCTCGCCTCCGCCTCCCAAAGTGCTGGTATTACAGGCGTGAGTCACCATGCCCAGCAAGAAATTGACATTTTAATGGAAAATTTTAAACATTCACAAAAGTAGACAAAATAATATATAATAATCCTCCATGTGCCCATCTGCCGGCACCAATAATTATCAACACATGGAAGACCTTGTTTCATCTATTATACCTCTGCTGGGTTATCCTAGAGCAAAGCTCAGACACCAAATCCTTCCATTTGTAAATGTCTCACTATGTATTTCAAAGAGACAAGATCACTTGTCTTAAAAAAGAGAACTACAGGCACCCCGCTGGGGTCCCCTCCCTCCCACTGTGGGAGCTTTTCTGTCCTCTCAATAAATCCTGGTTTCTCACACATACACACACACACACACACACACACACACACACACACACA
>NW_007046245.1:0-722 GCF_000164805.1 Carlito syrichta
GGTGGCCAGCTAGTTATGCCGGCTGGTTAGCCTGCTGATCAGCAGGGTGGCTGGCTAGTTAAGCCAGCTGGCTATCTGTTTAGCCAACCAGGTAGCTAGCTAGTTAAATCAGGTGGCTAGCTGACTAGTCAGCCAACTATCTAGTCAGCTAGCTAGCCAGCTAGCTAGTTAAGTAATCTAGCAAGTCAGCTAAGTATTCACCTAGCTAGTTAAGTCAGTTAGCTAGGCAGCTAGATAGCTTGTTTGCTAGCTAGTTATGTCAGCTACACAGTCAGATAGCTTGTCAGCTGACCAGTTAAGCCAGCTAACAAATGAGCTAGTTACTTAGCTAACTAGTCAGCTAGCAACTCAGATACCTGGTCAGCTAACTCGTCAGCTCGCTCACCAGCCAACAGGTCAACTTACTTGTCAGTTCACTCGCAGGACAACAGGTCAGCTAACTGCTTGACTTGCTTGCCAACTGACGAGTTAAGTCAGCTCACCAGTCGGCTCACTCTCCAGCCAATTGTTTAATGCAGCTCACCCATCGGCTCCTTCTCTGGCCGAGTAGTTAAGTCGGCTCACCGATCAGCTCAATTGTCTGTTGACTAGTTAAGTCTTCTGACCAGTTGGTTCATTCATCAGCCGATTAAAGTCAGCTGACCAGTCAGATCACTTGCTTTTCAACTATTTAAATCAGCTGACCAGTCGGCTTACTCACCAGCTGACTAGTTAAGTCAGCT
>NW_007046245.1:1981-4566 GCF_000164805.1 Carlito syrichta
TGTAAAGACAGTTAGCTAGCTAGTTAGCTAACGGTTTAAGTCAGCAGGTTGAGTTATGTAGTTTGCTTGTTAACTAACGGGGTAAGTCAGCTGAATGAGTCAGCTAGCTAGGTAGTTAGCAAACGGGTTGAGTCAGCTTGTTGACTAGGCTACCTAGCTAGTTATCTAACAAATTAAGTCAGTTGGATAAGTCAGCTAGCTAGCTAGTTAGCTAACGAGTTGAGTCAGCTGGTTATGCCAGGAAGCTAGCTCATTAGGTAATGAGATAAGCCATATGATTAAGTCAGCTAGCTAGCACATTAGATAAAGAGTAAGGTAACTACTTAGCTAGCTGTTTAAGACAGCTAGCTAGCTAGGCATCTAACTATTTAAGTCAGCTTGTTAGCTAGGTAGCTAGCTAGTTAGCTTACTATTTAAGTCAGCTACTTAATTCTGCCACCTAGCTAGTTAGCTATTTAGTTAAGACAGCTAGATATTCAGCTAGCTAAATAATTAAATACCTAATTAATTCAGTTAGTTAAGTCAGCTAGCTAACTAGTTAAGTCAGTCAGTTAAGTCAGATAGATAAGTAGTTAAGTCAGTTAACTAAGTCAGCTAGTTAAGTCTACTTTCTAATTTAGTCAGCTGGTTATGACAGCTAGCTAGCTAGTTAGCTAATGGGTTAAGTCAGCAGGTTATATCAGGCAGTTAGCTAGTTAACTAAAGGGTTAAATCAGCTGGTTGAGTCAGCTACCTAGCTACATAGCTAATGGGTTAAGTCAGTTGGTAGACTAGGCTAGCTACCTATTTAACTAACCAGTTAAGTCAACTGGATGAGTCAGCTACCTAGCTAGTTAGCTAACTTTTTCAGTCAGCTGGTTAAGCCAGCTAGCTAGCTCATTAGCTATCCAGTTAAGTCAGATGATTAAGTCAGCTAGTTAGCACGTTAGATAACAAGTAAGCTAACTACTTAGCTGGTCAAGTCAACTAGCTTGCTAGGCAGCAAACTATATAAGTCAGCTTGTTAGCTAGGTAAGTAGCTATTTAGCTTACAATTTAAGTCAACTGGATAGATAGGAGGCTAGTTAGTTAGCTAAATATTTAAGTCAACTGGCAAGCCAGGTGGCTAGCTAGTTAAGTCAACTAGTTACACCAGCTGGCTAGCCAGCTGGCTAGCTAGGTAGCGAGTTAGTTAAGTCTGTTGGCTAAGCAGGTGACTAGCTGATTAATTCAGCTAGTTAAGAGAGCTGGCTAGCTAACTGGCAAGGTAGGTAGCTGGGTTAAGTCAGCTAGAGTGCTACCTGGCTAACTAGTGATATCAGTGAGTCAAGTCAGCTGGCTAGCAAACTGGTTAGCTGGTTAAGTTAGCTAGTTTTGTCAGCTATCTAGCAAACTGGCTAGGTAGCTAGGTAGATAAGTCAGCTTGCTAGCCAGTAAGTTAGCAGTTCAAGTCAGCTAGTTAAGTCAGCTGGCTAACCTGCTGACTAGGTAGGTAGGTAGCAAGCTAAGTGAACTGGCTAGCCAGTTTGCTAGCTTACGTCAGCTAGGTAAGTCAGCTGGCTCACCAGCTGGCTAGATAGGTAGCCAGTTAGATAAGTCAGCTGGCAAGAAAGCTGATAAGTTGGTTAAGTCAGCTAGTTAAGTCATCTGGCAACCAGCTGGCTAGCTAGTTAAGTCAGGTCGTTAAGTCAGTTTGCTATCTAGCTGGTTAGTTAAAAAGCTAATTAAGTCAAATGTCTATCCATCTGGCTAGCTAGTTATTTCAGCTAGTTGAGTCAGGTGGCTAGCTAGGAAATTAGCTATATAAGTCACCTAGTTATGTCAGCTAGCTAGCTAGTTAAGTCAGCTAGTTAGGTCTGGTGGTTAGCCAGATAGCTACCTAGGTAGCTAGTTATTTAAACCATCTACATAAGCCAGCTCGCTAGCTAAGTTGCTAGCTGTTTAAGTCAGCTAGTTGAGTCAGCTTGCTAGTTAGTTATGTCAGCAAATTAAGTCAGCTGTCTAGTCAACTGCTTAGCTGGGTAGCCAACGAGTTAAGTCAACTGGCTAGCCAGTTAACTAGCTAGTTAAGTACTCTAGTTAAGTCAGCTCACTAGCCAGCTGGTTAGCTAGATACCTAGGTAGTTAATTCAGCTGACAAGCCATCAAGCTACGTAGAGTTAAGTCAGCTGGCTTATCAGCTGGCTAACTAGGTAGCTAGGGAGTTAGATCAGCCTGTTAGCCAGCTGGCTAGCTAGTTAAGTCACACAGTTACATCAGCTGGGTTGACAGCTGGCTAGCTAGGTAGCTTGCTAATTAAGTCAGCTGGCTAGATGGCTGGCTAGCCAGTTAAGTAACCTAGTTAAGTCAGCTGGCTAGCCATCAGGCTAGCTATATAGCAAGCTAGTTAATTCAGCTGACTAGCAAGAAGGCCAGCTATTTAAGTCAGCTAGTTAAGTCAACTGGCTAACCAGCTGGCTAGCTAGGTAGCAAGCTAGTTAAGTGAGTTGACTAGCCACCTGACTGGATTTAAGTCAGCTAGTTAAGTCAGCTGGCATGCCACCTATCTAGCTAGGTAGAGAGCTAGTTAAGTCAAATGGCTAGCCAGTTGGCTAACTAGTTAATTC
>NW_007046246.1:0-1210 GCF_000164805.1 Carlito syrichta
CATTATGATGTCAAAATTCTGAGGCTGATGTCATCAATGACAATCTGACATGCTTGTTTCCCTGACTTTGCTTACACTTTTTCATTTAAAATTAGCCTTTTACGCAATCTACAGATTCACTCACATAACCATTACTTAACATCATTCTTCTCAGACCTGGAAATTATAGTAAAGTATTTATAGGAAACCCAAAACAATCATGAATAGCCAAAAGAAAACTTTTCCAAAGATACAAGGCAGAAGCTATCACTTTTCCAGGTTGCAAATTTAGTATATATCTACAATAATGAAAACAGCCTGGTCCTCCTACAAGAATAGGTCCATCGTCTCTTGGATCAGGGCAGAGAATGAAATCCTCTAATTCTCAACCAACTCATCTTTGAAACAACCTCCAACACCCACTGGGGAATGAAGAACATATTCAGTAAATGGTGCTGGGAACAGTCTGACCACATGAACTAGATTGAAACAGGACCCCTCATTGTTACCATCCACCTTAACACTAAATGGGTCAAAGATCTAAATCTAAAACACCAAATTACAACTATCTGAGAAAACACAGGAGGCACCTTTATGGAAACTGGAACCAGACACTAATTCCTTTTCAGATCTTGAAATGCCCAAATCTTCATTAATCAGTATTTTTTATTATGGTTTTGTGGGGTACAGTTAAGGGTAGGTGTACAATGATGTTTCATTCAGGCACCCTGCAGATAAGAAGTGTTTTCCCATCCCCCGACAGATATTTGCTACTGTTAATCCCATCCCCCTCCCCCCCATAGTTTCCCAGTACGATCCGTCATTTTCTCATAGTATTGCATTGGATGTTCAAGGTCCATTATATGAGTGAGAACATGTGATATTCGGATTTTTGTTTTTGTGAGAGGTCACTCAGTATTATAGACTCTAGTTCCATCCAGGTTGCAGCGAAATTCATGATTTTGTTCTTTTTTATGGCTGCGTAGTATTCCATCATGTATATGTACCACATTTTTTTAATCCAGTCCTCTTTTGATGGGCAGCATGGTTGTTTCCAGGTTCTTGCTATTGTGAACAATGCTGCAATAAACATACGTGTGCAGGTATCTTTTTTATAGAGTGATTTGTGTTCTTCACGGTATATTCCCAGTATGGGGATTGCAGGTCATATGGAAGGTCAATTTTTAGAGCTTTTAGAATCGCCACACTGCTTTTCACAGAGGTTGCACTA
>NW_007046247.1:0-451 GCF_000164805.1 Carlito syrichta
ACAGTGACAGCAATGAGGAGCACAGAGAAAAATAGAATGAAATAAGATGGACAATAATTTAAAAAAAAGAAAAGGAAAAAAAACACAGAACAATGAAAGCAGAAACCAAAGTAGAAAACATTTGAACATTCACACATACAGATATACATACACACACCCCAAAACAAACTAGAATAACAACAAAGTGAAACAAAACAAACAACAAGAAAAAAAACCAGGTAAACACACACACACACACACACACACACACACACACACACACACACACACATCTAGCACACAATGAATGGAGAAGATGAAACAGAAAGACTGGAAAAACAACAACAAAAGGAATTCAGATTGAACCCTCACACATATATTGACACACACCTTAAACTAAAAAAAGTAAAATTAAAGAAAGAGAAGAACAAAAGAGCAAAAACAAACCAACAACAACAGCAAAAAAACCCCT
>NW_007046248.1:0-616 GCF_000164805.1 Carlito syrichta
GCTTTGTTCACTTTTCCCTCTGCCTTACAGTCTGTCTATTCAGCAGTATGCAGTCTTGGTACCTGCTAGGCATGTCAGGGGCCTCCGAGCTCCGGGAGCATCGACATCCGTGCACACCTGGCTTGGTCGCGAGTACCTGGGAGGCGCTGTGCCGGCCCTGCCTGAGCGCAGGATTCGCCGCCATCTATCTTTTTTACTGACACCTGCTGGAAAGACCAATGACATCCTTTATTTGGTCACTTGTGCTTTGCGAGTCTCAGCTCCTCCTATAAACACTGACTTTGCTGAACTGGGTGCTGGCCCTACTATCATGCTTGCCTCTCTGCCTCCTAACCCCATAACCAGCTCCTCCAAATATCAGTCCTGCAGAAGGAGCTTCCAGACATCCAGGAGTATGGAATTCCATCTGTCTTTTTCCCTCCTCGTCCCTCATTCCTCAACCCATCCACACAACCATAACCCCTGTTACCACTAGCAATCCTGAATCAAATTCCACAGTGCTATTTTGTATCATTTTGTTGTTGTCGTTGTTGTTGTTGTTGTTTGAGTTGGAGTCTCACTCTGTCGCCCAGACTGGAGTGTAGTGGCAGCTCCCGGCCACCACAGCCTTGACCTG
>NW_007046249.1:0-450 GCF_000164805.1 Carlito syrichta
AAAAAACAGAGACTTGATAAATAAATCCACACAAATATAGTCAACTGATCTTTAGTGAACAAGCAAAGACAAGTCAGTGGAGAAAGGATAGTCTTTTCACAAATGGTGCTAGAACAACTGTATTTTCATATACATAAAAATAAAATAAAAACCCAGACAGAAACATTACACCTTTCATAAAAATTAACTCACAATGTATTAGAGCCCTAATTGTAAAACACAAAATTATAAACTTCTAGCAGTCAGTAGAAGAAAATCTAGGCCACCTTGGGTTTTGTGGTGAGTTTTTAGATGGAAGACCAAAATCATGACTCATGAAAGAAAAAATTTGTAAGTTGTACTATATTTAAAATTAAAAACAAACCAGACTTGGTGGCTCAGCTTGTAATCCCATGCCTTGGGAGGCTGAGGTGAGTGGACTGACTGAACCCGCGGGGTCGAGACCCGCCT
>NW_007046250.1:0-450 GCF_000164805.1 Carlito syrichta
CAATTTAGCTAATGGTATCTACAGGAAGTGAGAAATCATTCTTTTGACATGCTGATAGACTGAAAGAGCATCAGGCCTTGTGGAGTTCTCCTGACCTTGCCGCAGCGACTCAGATGTTGTCTACTGTCACTCATTTGAATAACCACAAGACATAGACCTGGGAGAATGAGTCATGTTAACCATCCCCACTGGAGGTTATGAAACAGAGGCCGTGGCACCTTAACCTAGACTTCTCATCATCACATGTCATGGAACTTCCCTCCTGACCAAAGGGGATCCCAGCTGGGAAGGCATCTGGGATGAGGCCAAGTGTTAGGCAGAGAGAGATCACTGAATCTTTTTGCTGTTACCAGAGAGAAACTGTGTGAGATCACGGTACCAACCTTAGGCCAATCTTAGCTAGTTCTACATTTCGCCTCCAGGGTCCTTCTACTTCCTCCATTTGCAACA
>NW_007046251.1:0-528 GCF_000164805.1 Carlito syrichta
CAATTCACTCACCTCAGCCTCCCAAGGCGGGGGATTATAGGCTGAGCCACCAAGCCCAGAGGGGCATTGACTGCTTAGGTTCAGGTGATCCTTCCACCTCAGCCTCTCAAACAGCTGGAACTACATACACGTGCCACCATACCTGGTTAATGTTTGTATTTTTTTGTAGAGAGGGGGTCTCACTATGTTACCAGGCAGGTCTCAAACTTCTGGGCTCAAGTAATTCTCTTGTCTTGGGTTCTCAGAGTGCTGTAATTACAGGTATGAGTCACTGCGCCCAGCCAATTTCTTCCCTAGGATACTGACTGGCCTCCCAGCCAAGGTTACCAAGGTCACCTTATCCCTGCCAATCCAGACTCCAGGAAATAGCTAAAGTGATCTTTATAATATAAAATGGCCGGGCTCGGTGGCTCAGCCTGTAATCCTGCGCCTTTGGGAGGCTGAGGTGAGTGGATTGCATGAGTCCGCGGGTTCGAGACCCGCCTGGGCAGCGAGACCTCATCTCTACAATAAATCAAAAAATCAGCC
>NW_007046252.1:0-497 GCF_000164805.1 Carlito syrichta
AGGGCAGTGGATGGGAAGCTTTGCTGTCTCTTGAAATTTCTGAAATTCGATTAAAGTAGGGGATGGGGTGCTAGGAGTCAGAAACTACTTGCAAATGAAAATGTTCACTTATTGTGGTATGTGGTCCCTGAGACCCACTTCCCACTGCCACTCTATATGATGATGCAAATCAGAAAGCAAAAGCAATTGAACACATACACACACAAACTGGAATAACAACAAAGTGAAACAAAACAAGCAACAACAAAAACAAGAAAACTAAACACATACACATGCCCAGCACAAAGTGAATAGAGAAGAAAAACAGAAAGATCAGAGGAAAATAATTTTTTAAATAAAGGATTCAGGTTGAACCTTCATACATAAATTGACACACTCCTTAAACTATAAAAAAAGAATATTAAAAAACCCCAGAAAAACAAAAGAGCAAAAACCAACAACAACAAAATCAAAAGATGAACACTCAATCATTCACATACACACATAAACAGAAAATG
>NW_007046253.1:0-450 GCF_000164805.1 Carlito syrichta
CCACTGCACTCCAGTCTGGGCAACAGAGTGAGACTCCAACTCAAAAAAAAAAACAAAAAACAAGAAATGAATAAGTTGATCTAAAAATTATATGGAAAGACAAAGAAACTAGAATAATGAGAATAACTTTGAAAAAGGGTGAATAAAATTATAAGAATCACACTTCTTGATTTCAAGATTTAGTACAAAGTTACATTAATTGCAACAGTGTGATTCTGTGTCTGACAGCAACACATACTTTAATGAAATACAGGAGAGTCCAAAAATAGACTCTTGTATATATGGTCAACTGATTATTTTAATCTTAATAAATCCTGCTTTCTTAAAAAAAATGCATATTTGACAAACAATCCAATTTAAAAATAAGCAATAGATTTTATTTATTTGATTTATTTATTTTAAATTTTTTTTTGAGTTGGAGTCTCACTCTGTCGCCCAGACTGGAGTGCA
>NW_007046254.1:0-444 GCF_000164805.1 Carlito syrichta
AGGGAATTGAATGGAATAAAAAGGAATGGAATGGAAAGGAGAGGAATGAAATGGAATGGAATGGAATGGAATGGAGAGAAATGGAGTGAAATGGAATCGAATGGAATGGAATGGATTGGAAATTAGGAAAATGCAATGCAATGAGGAGGAATGGAATGGATTGGAAAGGAAAAGAAAGGAATCCAAGAGAGAGGAAAGGAATGGAAAGGAGAGAGATAGAATATAACTGAATTGAGTAGAGAGAAAAGAAATGGAGAGGAATGGAAGGGAATGGAATGAAATGAAAAGGAATGGAATGGAGAGGAATTATATGGAATGGAATGGAATGGAGAATAAATATATGGAATGAAATGGAATGGAAGGGAATGGAATGGAGAGGAATGAATTGGAAAGGAATGGAATGGAATAGAGTGGAATGAAATGGAGTGGAGTTGAGTGGAATGG
>NW_007046255.1:0-443 GCF_000164805.1 Carlito syrichta
AGCATGTTAGATAACAATTTAGCTAACTAGTTTTCTAGCTGGTTAAGTCAGCTAGCTAGCGAGGAAGCTTACTATTTAAGTCAGATTGTTAGCTAGGTATCTAGCTAGTTAGCTAACTATTTAAGTCAGCTGGCTAATTATATAGCTAGCTAGTTAGCTGACCATTCAATTCAGCTGGCTAGCTATGTAGCTGCTAGTTAAGTCACCTACTTAAGTCAACTTTCTAGCCAGCTGGCTACCTAGGTACCAAGCTAGTTAAGTCTGTTGGCTAGCCAACTGGCTAGCTGGTTAATTCAACTAGTTAATATAGCTGGCTAGCCAACTGGATAGGTATGTAGCTAGCTAGTTAAGTCAGCTAGAGAGCTACCTGGCTAGCTAGTGATTTCATCAAGTTAAGTCAGCTGTCTACACAACTGGCTAACTGTTTAAGTCAGCTAGTTTAA
>NW_007046256.1:0-442 GCF_000164805.1 Carlito syrichta
GCCCAGGCAGACAATCAGCCCGCCTCCATTAAAGTGGCAGAAATCAGCGCAAACGATTAAACCCAGCCGCCTAATCCAAGCGAAGGAGCAAGGACGGCAAGAATCACCGCCCCAGGGAAGGGTGCCCTGCCTCCAACCCCAGACACCACCCGGCCTCCGTCCCCTGGTCCAGGCCGAGGCTTAGGGGAAGGTCGGGGGCAGCATGGCCTGCAGGCCGAGGCTTAGGGGAAGATCGGGGGCAGCATGGCCTGCAGGACCGGCCCCACCACGGAGATCTGGCTGAGCACGGAGACCACACAAGTCTGGAGCAGGTCCGGGTTGTCAGCGGTTAAGCGGCTGAAAGCCAGGGGAAAGGACAGTCACGCTGGAGGCGCTCACTCCTCCCGCCGCCCAACCCCCAAGCCCTTAGTCTTTAGACCGGACGGCTCACAGCGCCCCCCCC
>NW_007046257.1:0-468 GCF_000164805.1 Carlito syrichta
CTCCATATTTGGTTCCCCCGTGACTAGCCTACCTCTGTGATGGATGACAACTGACTAGGTCTCTTTTAAAATGAGTTCCCCAGTGACTTCTCCTTCTTTTTGAAGTTTTCAAGAATGACTGACCTTCCTTTGTGATTGATGTTCCAGCGACTGGTCTGATTTCATTATTGGTCACCCAGTGATTAAGTCTCCTCTGTGATTGGAGCCAAGTGACTGGCTCTCCTCTATAATGTTTTCGCCCATTGACTAGCTTTCCTCTGTAATGGCTGTTCCACTTACTAGGCCAATTGTATAATGGCTGACCCAGTGATTGATCCCCCTTTGTGATTGGTGTAACAATGAGTAGCCTCTTCCGTATTGTCTACCCCAGTGACTGGAATCACCTGTGATTGGTGTCCCAGTGATGGGTCATCATATATGATGGGTGCCACTGTGACTAGCCCTTCTTTTTGGTAGATGTCACAGCTC
>NW_007046258.1:0-441 GCF_000164805.1 Carlito syrichta
CTCTTTCCAACCCCAAGACACGAATCACCTGCTCTAAGGGACCATCAGTTTTACTGACAAACAAGTGCTACTCATTAAGTATATCTCACCATAGTATGGACTGTCTGGTTTTGTATTATTTAACTTTATACATGGGCTTAGCTTGTCTTCTGTACTTGATTGTAAAATCCCTGAAACAAGGATGAGTACCACTGCATTCAGAGCAGGCATAAGAAATTCGAATTCTGGCTCAGGTACATACTAGCTACCAGAGTTTGGGTACATTTTTAACTTCCATTTTCTCATGTATTAAATAGGAGGCATGATAATGACCACTTCCCATGTTTAAATGAAATAATGCATATGATGGTACTTTAAAAACTATAAAACATTATAAAGATAGGAATTTAATGTTGCATTTATTTTTGTATCTGTAGTAATCAAGACTCTTGCTTCCAACTA
>NW_007046259.1:0-502 GCF_000164805.1 Carlito syrichta
TATCTATTCCATTTCATTCCATTCCATTACTTTCCATTCCTCTCCATTCCATTCCATTCAATACCAGTCCTCCGCATTCCTTTCCATTCCTCTTCATTCCTTTCCATTCCATTCCATTCCATTCCATTCCATTCCATGCCTCTCCAATCCTTTCCATTCCATTCCATTTAATTATATTCCATTCGTCAAAACTCCTTTCCATAACATTCCATTCAATTCCATTCCATTCCAATCCGCTCCACTCCATTCCATTCTACTCCATTGCATTCCATTTCATCCCATTCCTCAGAATTTCTCTCCATTTCATGCCATTCCCTTCCATTCCATTCCGTTCCATTCCATCCCTTTGCAATCCATTCCTTTCTATACCATTTCTACCCATTCCATTCCCCTCCAATCCATACCATTCCTCTCCATTCCAATCCATTACTCTCCTTTCCATTCCTTTCCATTCCATTCCATTCAATTCCTCTCTATTCCATTCCATTCCATTCCTCTCCAT
>NW_007046260.1:0-437 GCF_000164805.1 Carlito syrichta
CTCCACTCCATTCCATTCCTTTCCATTCGATTTCACTCCATTCGTCTCCATCCCATTCCTTTAAGTTCGATTTCACTACATTCCTCTCAATTTCATTCCTCTTCTTTTCATTCCATTTCTCTCCTTTCCATTCCATTATGCTTCATTCCTCTCCGTTCCATTGCATTCCATTCCTCTCCATTCCATTCCTCTCCTTTCCTTTCCATTGCATTCCATTCCTCCATATTATATTCCATTCTTCTACATTCCTTTCCTTTCCATTTCACTCCATTCCTTTCCATTCCACTCCATTCCTGTCCATTCCACTCTATCCCATTCCATTCCTCTCCATTACATTCCATTACATTCCATGCCATTTACACGGTTCCATGCCTCTCAATTTCACTCCATTCATTCCTTTACTCTCCATTTCATTCCATTCCTCTCCATTCCATTCC
>NW_007046261.1:0-641 GCF_000164805.1 Carlito syrichta
TTCTACAGCTCCCTCTTCCCACTCTCCTATCCCTGATTCTCTAAAAGTCTTCCAAGGTGCGTCCTGAGGGCCTCTCCTACACTCAGATTATCCACTTTCCTCCTGCCCGAGGATTCTGGGTGACCAACAGCCCCATCTGCTCGCTGAGCTCCTCACTGTCCACCCAGGATAGATTCAGGACAAAAGCCGGACTTGCCCAAAGTTCACATGCCGGAAGGACTCTGTGGAAGAGCTCACAGACCTACTGAAGAAGAAAGGGCTCGAACCAAGACCTTGATCATGTGACCGGCGCCGGGTGGCTTCCACCCAGAGACATGAGATATAAAACACAGAGTGAGTTCAAGGCAGGCCGTGCTTTATTGGGGCTTCCCCTTAAAATTAAAAGGATGTCTGTAGTGACCAAAGGGAACACCTTGGGCTCCCTCTACAAAGAAGAGTGCACTTTTAGGCCGACGTTCTGAAGCATGTGAAACAATTGCCATCTTCTGGTCAGTCTTTCATCTGGAAGGTGAAATCTCCTGTTCATATTCCTCTGGCATGGACGATGGCGAGGTTTATCAGGAGCGAGAGTATGAGCGAGTTTCAAGACCGTCAGACTATGTTTATAATACCTGTTTTCTGCATTCGTTCCGGGGGATGTC
>NW_007046262.1:0-1081 GCF_000164805.1 Carlito syrichta
AAAAGAAAAAATCCTAAAAGCAGCAAGAGAAAAAGGTCAGACTACCTACCAGGGAAGACCGATTAGAATAACAGCAGATTTATCTACAAAAACACTTCAGGCTAGGAGAGCTTGGAGTACCATATTCAAAGTTCTCAAAGATAAACAATTTCAACCAAGGGGGCCTGTGTGGGACTTGCTGCAGCAGTCTCCTTTTCTGGCGGCAGGTGCAGTGGTGGCAGCAATTGCATGGGTCTGGCTGCAGCAGCCAATCCCTTTGGAAAGAGCTGAGGCTCGGTGCATGGGACTGGCTTCAGCCGCTGTTGTCTTCAGAGATTCTCACAGTCCGAATTGTCCCATCACCATCTTGCTGGAAATCTCGAAATTATTTTTACTGTTTTTCCTCTTGCATCTATTATAAATAGAATGTCAGATTTTTTGTAATTTCAAAGCATATTCCATGCTACCTCTTAAAGATTGAATCTAAAATCTAGAGAAATAAAATTAAATCTCTATTTGATTACTAGGGATCAAAACAATTACTTGAGCCTTTCAAGAGAATGGTTAATGTGGGCTAACTGTATAAATATTTCTGTTAATTATATTTTAATATATTTGTATGAACTAAATTAGTAGTCTGATATTTATGCTTATGTACATATGTGTATTTCTATTAGAAATGAATTTACTTATATGTACATTGTAAATTACACTGATATCTTTTCTAGTAGTCAAAATATAACAACAAAATTATTCATTACAAGTGCCAAATAATGTAACATTCACTAATGTTCTGTTTTTAAATTTGAGATACTATCTACCATTCTTCTTATGAGCATCCACATAGTATTTTTCAATTAAATAACATAACAGTCATATATTGCTTAATGATGGGGTCACATTCTGAGAAATGCAAGATTTGACCCTTTTTTTAAATTTTGTAAACTAAATAGAGAGCACTTACACAAACCTAGGGAATATAGCCTACTATACACCTATGCTACATGATTTAGTCAATGGCTTCTAGGCTACAAACCTGTGCAGTGTGCTAGTCTATTGAATATTGTAGACAATTATAAAACAATGGCAGGGATTTGTATAT
>NW_007046263.1:0-1011 GCF_000164805.1 Carlito syrichta
CCTTCTCCGACTGACTTCTTTCATTTGGTAGCATTCAAGCTTCCTCCATGTCTGAAAGCGACTCAACAGCTTACTTCCTGTTAGTGATAAATGATAACCCCTCGTCCAGATATACCACAGTTCATGTACACTTCTGCCTTCTGGTGGACATCTTGGTTGCCTCCAAAATTTGTCACTAAATACACATGTTTGAGTTTTAATAAATTCAGTTTTACACAGGACACATGAAAAGGCATTCAAGTGGAAGTATTCAAGAACCATCTGAACATTTTTGAGTTCCAGTTGGTGAGAGAAATCAGGACTAGATGTGTACCTTTGTGGTGTTTATCCTGTGCTCAGTTTCTGTCATGAGTGTCTCCCGTGGGCCAGACACTGTGTCCCGTACCAGAATTAGGAAGCTGAGTTCTTAGGCTTCAGGGACTCAGAATAAGGGGAACGAGAGACACAGGAACGATCCCCACATAACACGGCCAGCACCACAGTCTGGGTCTCACCATGGCGGTGGGGTCGGGGAACTGCTCCGCAGAGCAGACGGCGTTTGAGGGGACCCTTGCTGAGGGAGCGCCTCGAGAACAGAACGTCATAGACACACCCACAGCTGAGAAAAAGCAGGGTAGGCTCGTATGTGGGGATCAGCGAGAAGCTCAGCTGAAAAGACAGGCTGACCCGACAGGTCTCCAAGCTCTGATGAGCAAGGGGCTGTTCTGTACTGGGGGCGGCCACTGAATCACCGTGAGCGCCGGTGTGATGCGGGGGAAGCGCTGGGAGCCCTGATCCTGTTGCAGGATGGAAGAAAGGGTGGAGGAGGAAGTGGCCTCCCGAAAGACCAGGAGAGCACACACTGTCCACAGCAGGAGGCAGAGGTGGAAATGCATGTAGTGAGGCTGCAGGCGGTCGAGGGTCAGGCGTAGGAGACAACGCATCCAGTCGTGCTGCTTACCGACCCTCGGGTCTCCTTTTCAAAGGGGGTTAGGGGCTATTTGATTTCTGAAAATGCCAGGACTCCAGGGA
>NW_007046264.1:0-1009 GCF_000164805.1 Carlito syrichta
GCAAGGTAGGTAGGCAATTAAGTCATCTGGCTATCCAGCTGACAGTAGTTAATTCAGTTAATTTAGTCAGCTGGCTAACCAGTTCAGTAGCTAATTAAGTCAACACGTTAAGTCAGTTGTCTAGCCAGCTTGCTAGCTAGTTAAAAAGCTAGTTAGGTCAGAGGGGCAGCCAGCTGGTTCACTAGTTATTTCAGCTAGTTAAGTCAGCTGGCTAGCTAGGAAGTTAGCTAGTTATGTCAACTAGATATGTCAGTTATCTAGTTAGTGAAGTCAGCTATTTAAGTCAGCTAGTTATATGATAGCTAGCTAGGTAGCTAGCTAGGTAAAACAGTTAGTTAAATAAGCTGGCTAGCTTTGTAGCTAGGTAGTTAAGTCAGCTCAGCTAAGTCAGCTGGCTGGCTAGTTAATTCAGTTAGTTAAGTCAGCTGGCTAGCCAGCTGGCTAGCTAGATAAGTCAACTAGTTAAGTCAGCTGGCTGGCATGCAGGTTAGCTAGGTAGTTAGTAGTTAAGTCAGGTGGCAAGCCAGCGGGCTATGTAGGTAGGTAGCTAGTTGAGTCAGCTGGCTAGCCAACTGGCTAGCTGGATAAGTGAGCTAGTTAATTCAAGTGACAAGCCAACTGGCTAGCTGAGTAGCTACATAGTTAATTCACCTGGCTAGCCAGCTGGCTAGCTGGTGAGGTCAGCTAGGTAAGTCAGCTGGCTAGCCACCTGGCTAGGTATGTAGCTATCTAATTAAGTCAGCTGGTTAGTCAGCTGTCAAGTTAGTTAAGTAAGCTAGTTAAGTCAGTGGCTAACCAGCTGGCTAGCTAGGTGGCTAGCTAGTTAAGTCAGCTAGGTAATTCATCAGGCTTCCCAGCTGGCTAGGTAAGTAGCTAGCTAGTTAAGTCAGCTGGCTAGCCAGCTGGCTAGCTGGTTAATTCACCTAGTTAATTCAGCTGGACAGCCAGTTGGCTAGCTAGTTAAATCAGATAAATAAGTCAGCTGGCTAGATAGTTGATTCAGTCTGTT
>NW_007046265.1:0-769 GCF_000164805.1 Carlito syrichta
AACTAATTAAAAAATTAAAAATGAGTTATTTAATTAAAACATCTTGACTGCGTATGGTGGCTCATGTCTATTATCCCAGCACTTTGAGAGGCTGAAGTGAGGGGATTGCCAGAGCCCACAAGTTCAAGACCAACCTGGGTAACTTGGTGAGACCTCATCTCCACAATAAGTCAAGAAATTAGCCAGGTGTGATGGCGCATACCTATAATTCCAGCTACTTGGAAGGGTGAGGCAGAATGTTCGCCTGAGCCTGCAGGTTGAGGCTGTGGCGGCTGTTAGCGTGCCACTGCTCTCCAGCCTGGGCAACAGAGTGAGACTCTGACTCAAAAAAATAAAAATTAAAATGTTTTAACCATAATAAAAAATACTGATTAATGAAAAAAAAAAAGTAGAAGATTAAAGTAATAAAAAAAAATTAAAATGTTTTTCTTTTAAATAATTACTAATTAAATAATAACTAAAATAGCAGCCTATCCAATAATGAATTGTGTTTGGACCTAGCTCTACAAGGGATTGGCTGCGTTTTTTTCTCCAATAAATTTATTAAGCAAGTAGCAATTTCATTTTCTTTTTTTTTTTTTTTTGAGTTGGAGTCTCCCTCTGTTGCCCAGATTGGAGTGCAGTGGCTGCTTCCGGGCCACTGCAGCCTCGACCTGCTGGGCGCCGGCGATCATTCCGTCTCAGCCTTCGAAGTGGCTGGAAGTACAGGTGTGTGCTACTACACCCGGCTAATTTTTTTGATTTATTGTAGAGATGAGGTCTCGCCAAG
>NW_007046266.1:0-434 GCF_000164805.1 Carlito syrichta
CATATATGTATACACACATACACACCACACAGGTACATATATATATATAGAGAGAGAGAGAGAGAGAGAGAGAGAGACATCAGTGCCCCTAGTCCACCTGTCAAAGGAATTTTTGAACTATTTTTCTGGAATGACCATCAGAACTGTAGTTGGTATTTGTTGCGATATGACAATTAAGTTCTCGAACCTTCCACCATGTGCTAACGTTGGCAACACTTTACAAATACCTGCATTGGACACCACCCTCCCTTCTCACCGGATCTGGCTCCCAATGACTGGTCTCTATACCTGAAGATAAAGGAAATATTGATAGGGAGACATTTGATGATGCTCAGGACATCAAGGATAAAATGATGACAGCCCTGATGGCCATTCCAGATTACAGGTTCCAAAATTGCTTTGACAGGTGGACTAGGTACTGGAGTCAGGGCACA
>NW_007046267.1:0-828 GCF_000164805.1 Carlito syrichta
ACCCCTTCCCGCTTCCCCCACCCACTCCCAGGGGACCAGCTGCCCCTGGCGGGGAAGCATCAGGGCGAGTGTGCGGGCTGGGACCTGAGCTGGGTGTGAACAAAGAGTGTGGGGCCGTGAGGGACCAAAGAGTGTAGGGCTGAGAGTGCAGGGCAGGGGCTGTCTCAGGTCCGAATGTCAAGCCTCATCCATGGTTCCTCTGCCCTTCCAGTGCCCCATTCCCCGAATTTGCTCCCAGTCCAAGTCTCCATCCCCCAGGGGATGAAAGAGTGGTACACAGAGAGGCAGAAATTAGAGTACGAGGCAGGGCATAGGGATGGGGCAGAGAATGAGGGGGTGACGGGAAGAGCAGGATGGCTGGCTCGTGGGTCCTGGAAGGAAACGTGGAGGTCTTGTTTGGGCAAAATGCCCCAAAGGGAGACCTGGAGGCATCCTTAGGGTCCAACTTGGGGTTTCCAAGGGTGCCTTTTCTCACCGTGCAGGCATCCCCAGCTGACTTCCAGACTCCCTGCTGACTGGCCCCATTCATAAACGATGACCCCCAAGCTCCTAGACAGCATTCTCCTAGAAAGAGTCCCAGCCTCCCCCTGCTCCCAGGGGATGCCCGCTTGCCACTCTCCCAGCCCAGACACCTGGCTCTGGTGCGGACCACGGGATGAGCCAGTGTGGGACAGATGTGGGCGGGAAGGGACAAGGATGGGGGGGCCGGGCCGGGACAGGCCTGGCTGGTGAGCGAGCAGCGGTGACAAACGGGCTGTGCGGGGGCGAGGGGCGGGGGGCGGACGGCGGCTGATTTATCTGGGTTATTTATGCCGCGGACGAGGCAGG
>NW_007046268.1:0-776 GCF_000164805.1 Carlito syrichta
TCACTGGTACATCAATCACAGCAGAGGACCAGTAACTCTGGTACCCATCACAGAAGACAGCAAGAACTGGACATACAACACAGATAAGAGACAAACTCTGGAGCATTCATAATATAGGAGGACAAATTATTGGGACACCTGTCACAGAAGAATGCCAGTCACTGGGGCAGCCATCACAGAGAAAAGAGAATTACTGTGGGAAACATTTAGGAGGAGTGTCAGTCAGAGGGACACCCATCACAGAAATGGGCTAGTAACTGGGGAATTAATTATGGAAGAAATCCAGTCACTGGGATTGCCGAAGCGGAAAAGGGTCAGTCCTTGGGACGCCCATTATGGATGAGGAACAGTCACTGGGACACCCATGATAGAAGAATGTTAATTGCTGAGGCCACCATCACAGGAGAAAGTCTGTTACTGGGATACCAATCACAGAAGAGAGCAATTCACTGGGATACCGATCACTGAGGAGTCCAATCACTGAGACACCTCTAACAATAGAGGGCTAGTCACTGGGGCACCAATAACAGAGGAGGTCAGTCCCTGGTACACCCATCACATATGAGGGTCAGTCAATGTGGCATTGATTATAGAGTAGAAAGAATCACTGGAGCCCCGATCACATAGGAGGGAAAGTCACTGGGGCACCCACCACAGAGGAGGGGACAATCTCTAGACCACACATATAAAGAAGGGCTTGTAACTGAGGCACTAATAATAGACGACTGTCTGTCAGGAAAACACCCTATATGATGAAGGGCCACTCACTAAGAAAA
>NW_007046269.1:0-522 GCF_000164805.1 Carlito syrichta
CTGGCTAGGTAGGTAGCTAGCTAGTTAAGTCAGCTAGATAGCTACCTGACTAGGTAGTGATGACAGTGAGGTAAGTCAGCTGGCTAGCCAACTGACTAGCTTGTTTAGTCACTTAGTTTAGTCAAGTGTCTAGCCAGCTGGCTAGGTAGGTAGCTAGCTAGATAATTCAGCTTGCTAACCAGCAGGATAGTTGTTCAAGTCAGTTAGTTAAGTCAGTTGGTTAACAGCTGGCTACATAGATAGCTAGCAAGTTAATAGAGGTGGCTAGCAATCTTGCTATCCTAAGTCAGCTAGGTAAGTCAGTTGGCTAGCCAGCTGTGTAGATATGTATCCAGCTAGTTAGGTCAGCTGGCTAGTCAGCTGACTAGCTGGTTAAGTCAGCTAGTTAAATCAGTTGGCAACCTGCTGGCTAGCAAGTTAAGTCTGCTAGTTAAGTCAGCTGGCAACCAGTTGGCTAATGAATTAAGTCTACTCTTTAGGACAGTTGGCTATCCAGCTTGTTAGCTAGTTAAAAAGCTAGTA
>NW_007046270.1:0-432 GCF_000164805.1 Carlito syrichta
ATCTGGCTTAACAATTCGGCCGACTAGCTGGCTAACTATTTAGCTTGGTTAGCAAGATGATTGACGAATTGTCCCACTAGTTAGCAATGTTAACTAGTTGCTAGCTCATTTTCTGACCTAAATAATCAGCCGACTATTTGGCCGACAAGTTAGCTGATCTAACTAGTCAGCAGACTAGTTAACTGTGTTAACTTGATGGCTGACAAGTTGGTCGACTAGGTGGACGATTGTTTAGCTCACTTTACTACTTGGACGGCTAGATGGCGGACCGGTTACCAGACTTAACTAGTCGACCAGCACATGAGCCAACAGGTGAGCTGACTTAACTAGTCGGTCAGCAAGAGAGCCGATTGTTCAGCTGACATAACAAGTCGGCCAGTGAGTGAGCCGACTGGTAAGCTGCCTTAACTAGTCGGCCAATGAGTAAGCCGA
>NW_007046271.1:0-510 GCF_000164805.1 Carlito syrichta
ATTCCAATCCTCTCCTTTCTTTTTCCTCCCCTTTCATTCCATTCCTCTCTATTCCATTCCATTTCTCTCCATTCCATTACTCTCCATTACATTCCTGTCCTCTCCATTCCATTCCTGACCATTTCATTCCATTCCTCTGCATTCCATTCCATTCCATTCCCCCCCTTTCCATTCCATTCAATTTCTATCTTTTCCATTCCATTCCATTTCATTCCACTGTATTTTATTCCCTTCCATTCCTCTTCATTCCATTCCTCTCCCTTCCATTTCTTTTCTTTCCTTTCCATTCTATTCCATTCCTCTGCATTCCATTTGTTTGCATTCCTCTCCATTCCATTCCATTCCTTTCCACTCCATTCCATTCCTCTCCGTTCCATTCCATTTCATTCTTTTACATTTCAATCCAATCCTCTGCATTCGCTTCCATATTAATCAATTCCATGCCATTCTATTCCATTCCTCTCCATTCCATCCATTCCATTCCTCTCTATTCCATTTCCTTCCATTCCA
>NW_007046272.1:0-672 GCF_000164805.1 Carlito syrichta
AGATGGCTATCTAGTTATGTCAGCTAGTTAAGTCAGCTGGCTAGCCACCTGGCTAGGTAGGTAGCTAGGTAATTAAGTCAGCTGGCTAGCCGGCTGGCTAGCTAGCAAAGTCAGCAAGTTAAGTGAGCTGCCTAGCCGGCTGGCCAGCAAAATGGCTACCTAGTTAAGCCAGCTGGCTAGCCAGATGGCTATCTATTTAAGTCAGCTAATTAAGTCAACTGGTTAGCCATCTGGCTAGCTAGGTTGCTGGCAAATTAAGATGGCTGGTAAGCTGGCTGGTCAGGTAGGTGGTCAGCTAATGGAGCTGGCTGGCTAGCCAGCTGACCACCAGGCTGGCTGGCTAGTTAAACTGGCTTTCTATCCCACTGTGCAGCCAGACGGCTGGCTATTTAATCCAGCTGGCTAACCAGCTGGCCAGCTCACTAGCCAACTATATGTCTGCCTAGCTAGCTAGCCAGCTGAGTAGCTAGCTAGTTAAGCGAGCTGGCTAGCCATCTAGCCAACCAAGTAGCAAGCTAATTAAGTTAGCTGGCTAGCCAGCTGGTTAGCTGTTTAAGTTAGCTATTTAAGTCAGCTGGCTAGCCACATGGCTAGGTAGGTAGTTAGCTAATTAAATCAGCTGGTTGCCTGGATGGCTAGCTAGTTAAGACAGGCAGTTAAGTGAGCTGGCTA
>NW_007046273.1:0-586 GCF_000164805.1 Carlito syrichta
AACAGTACACGAACAAATTACAAAATACTGCTGACAGAAATTAAAGAGGACATAAGGAAATGAAAGGGAAATATTGTGTTTGCTAATTGGAAACCATGATATTGTAAGATGCCAATACTACCCCCCAAAGCATTACAAATACAATGAAATCTCTATCAGAATCCAAATGATATTTTTTTCTGTAGAAATAAAAAATCCCATTCTAAAGTTCACGTAGAATTGCACAAGACCCGAAATAGCCAAAACAATTTTGAAATGAACAAAGTTTAAAGTTTCACACTTTCTGCCTTCAAACTTAGCACACAATTCTAATAACCCAAATAGTGAGGTACTGGTATGAAAACAGAAGAATCGACTCATGGAACAGTACGAATCCCACCTCAGAGCCGGCATACACATATATTGCCAGATTCATTCAGTGGGAACAGAGCAGTCTTTTGACAGTTCTCAGAAACCTGGATAACCTCAAGCAAGAGAAAACATTTCAAGCCTTGTCTTGCACCACAAAAATTTTTAACTTAAAATGGATAAAATACTTGAAGAATTGAAATTTTAAAAACCCTTAGATAGATGCTTAGAAGATAAA
>NW_007046274.1:0-3821 GCF_000164805.1 Carlito syrichta
GCTAGCTGTCTTTGTGTGACTTGTAGTGAGCTGTGGTTTGGAAACACTTCCTGTGGTGGCCCCTATTGTCAGGCAAATCATGTGTGAGAGTCCTCCCTCTGTGGCCTTCCCCAGTTCCATTTTACTGGAGACACAAGTGACCCCATTTTGAATCCAACAACGTTCACATGGGCTAAAAAACCAAAGCTATCACCGAGGGTTGGAGTAGCTGGGGGAGGCTTCAGAAAGTGCACATTGACCTTGGCGCAGAAGGATATGACAAATATGGTTAAGTTGTCTGGTGTGAGGTGTTCGTAAGAAAACTGCCTGGCCAGACAGGAAGACTCAAATTGAAGATGAGACTAATGGTTAAGCAGAAGGCAAATCCCAGGGAATCTCAGAGGTCTTGTAAGCGGGGCACTCATGCATTCATTCACCCAATATACATAGCACAACTGATTACAGGGTAACAATGTGACAATTGCTAGATATACAATAGTGAACAAAATCCACATCGTCCTTGCTTTCATGGCCTTATGAGCCAAAAAAGACAGTACAGTATACAAATAACTAAAGTGTAAGCAATTACAGAAAGTGGTAAGCGCCAAGGAGGAAATTAACAGTGTGTGGGGGACCCTGTCTGAGACAGCCTGATAAGAAGGCCTTTTCGATGGTGACAGCATTTCGGTTGAGACTTTCACTTTCATTTCAAGGTGCGGATGGGGCGGGGGGAAGCAGTGTTCCACACCGAGGTGTCTGCATGGTGTCTGCAGGTGGGAGTAGCCTGATCTAGTCAAAGAATGACACTGAAGCCAGCCAGTTTAGCAGGCAAGGGGGAGAGAAGAATCAGGTGTGTCAGAGGTTTAGGAAAACACCATTCAGAGGTGAACAGGGCAGGATGCAGACTATAGATATTTTGTGCAGTGAATGCTTGGTAAAAATGGAAGCATCAATTTTAGAGAGTTCTGGATTCATCACCAGAGGGTCTCATTCAGTAAGTGTGGGGTGGGGCCACCCAGATTCTGCATTTTTAACAAGCATCCCAGGTAACTTTTAGACATTAAACAAAATTTTTTTGAGTTAGAGTCTCACTCTGTTGTCCAGTGCAGTGGCATGGTCATGGCTACCGCAGTCTGGACCTGCTGGGCTCAAGCAATCCTTCTGCCTCAGCCTTCCAAGTAGCTGGAACTACAGGTGTGCACCACCACTCCTAATTTGTTGATTTACTGTAGAAACGAGGTCTCGTCAAGTTGCCCAGGCTGGTCTCAAACCCTGAGTTCTTCTGAAAAGTCTTTAGGCAGAGCTTGATTCAGTAGCTCATTGTTGGAGGACCCTGGCTTTCTTCTGTCCCTCTGCTTGCTTTGACCCTTACTCTCTACTTAATGCCTCATCCCTACCCCACCCTAGCAGCTCCAGAATCTCTGCTCAGGTTGCAAAGTGGCTCCCATTTATAGACCGAATTGACCATGGAGAGTATCTTTCCTGGTAGCCCTGAAGGAAGAGAGAGGAAGCTTGTCTTTCTCAGGATTCAAGACTCCTGGGTGATACTGGATGTGGTAGATGGTTGCTATAATGACCCCCAATATGTTTCTATCTCCCTGTGACCACACCCTTATGTACTTCCCTTCCATGCTGAGTCTGGGCTTAAATATGTGACTTGCTTTGGTCAACGTAATACCTTTTACACGTGATGGAAGCAGAGATTTGAAAATTGTTCCCTGGAACTCTGGGAACTCCATGTGAAGAAGCATGGAGACTCAGGGACGACATGGAGCAGAAATGAGCTGTCTCAGCTGAGCATTGCCTCACTCCTGTGACCACCTGGCCTCCTAACTGCCAAAGATGAAACTGAGGACATCCTAAGATCTGCCCTCTGGCCTTAGCAGAGCCAGTTCAGACCAGAAGCAGTACTCAGTCACCCCCTAGAACTGCGAGACAGATGTTTGTTGTTTTAAACTCGCTCAGTAAATTTTGGGATAGTTTGGTTTTGAGTTACCTGTCTATCTTTGAGCCTGTCTCTATGGCTGCAGGGATGGGCTTATTGGATTAAGTGGATCAGAACTATCCTTGAAGATGGCCTTAGAGTCAATTCCACTGAGACCATGTGGCTGCGAACTGGGGAAATCTCTGAAGAGTTTCTTTCCGGAAGAGGGCTTGGTTCTGGATGGTCTCATCCTTCAGGCCATGTCTAGGCCCCAGGGATTAGAGGACGTGGGTCTGCAGAGTGTTGCCTGCTGCTGCCATGCTCTGTGGAAGGCAGAGGGGGACCTCCAGGAGCTCTCATTCAAAAGCCAGTCTGGCCTGAAATCTATCCACTGGTGCCAGGACCTGCCATAAGACTCTCTGTGCTTCAGTAACCCAGTGGGGATTTCAGAAGCTTTCAGCGGAGACCTGCAGGCTTATCTTGCATCTTCCCCTGAGTTTAGCAAGGAACTGGTTTTACGAGTTTCTGTGGGAAGGGGAGGGAGGAAGGGGGGACCATGGTGGCATACCAGGTACCTGGTCCACTGTTAGGAGGACAGACGGCCAGCCAGAAGCCCAAACTTAACCTGCATGCAACTTACTTGTGTTGTGTAGCCTCACTTGTGCCCCACAACTTAAAATAAAATAAGAGTAAAAGGGAAAAAAGTTTCTGTGGTAGTTTTTCAGAGAAGTAGGGAATAGGGGATGTGGAGGAGGCAGGCAAGGTGGACAAGGTCTCTGGCTATAGGATCCTGGGGTTCAAATTTCAGCCTGAGTGTCCTTGTGTTCTAGACCTTAGTATAAGCTCTGTCCCTGGCCAGTCTTGTCTCTGAGGTCTTGCCTCTGGGGGGGTCTCTCTTTGTGAGCTCAGTTATCTGTCATCACCACCTCACACAAAAACACCTTAGCTCATCCTTCCATCCAGATGCCCACCAGCCTCATCCTCCAAGTTCAACTCTAGCCCCATGTCTTTATAAAAGGACCCTCTCTTCTCTTGAGTGAACTGTTCTTTTTAGTTCAGCCTCCTCACCGAATTCTTCTGTTCACGCATCTGTGCAGACCATGTGGAATGTCATGGGTGGTCGATCTAGTTCAGGTTGTGGCCCCCTCCACATCGGATTTCTCATGATGACTTGGGACCGTTCTTGGGATCTAGAGTTCACGTGACCTGTTAGTTCCCGCGAGAGCTGATGGTTTACAAGAGCCTGGCACCACCTTCTCTCTCTCTCTCCTGCTCTTGCTATGTGACATGTCCTCTTGCTTTCTGCTCTCCTCCATGGCTGCAAGTTTCCCGAGGCAGCACCAGAAGCTCAGCAGATGCTGGCATCATGTGAGCCAAAGTAAACCTTTTTTCTTTATAAATGGCCCAGGCCTCAGGCATTTCTTTATTAATGCAAAATGGGCTAATACAGTGGTTGTGTTATGTTCCCACCACCATCTCACCCTTCCCTTCTCTTGATTGATGTAGCAGTCAGGATCCCACCAAACCCCACCTGTGCACTGCACTGCTCCCTAGAATGGCTCCATCATAAGGAGCAGCTCAGTTGCTTCAGTAAATATAGAGAGGCTAAATCCTATTAAAATCCGAAGATCAGTTTGCATTTTAAATAACACAATTATTCTGTGTATGTGTATTACTACTTAATAGTTGTTATTTCAGCACTGCAAGAGGGTTCCAAGATTAAATTACTAAACATTAAGTCACATTCCATTTTCAACTATATTTACTATCCAAAATTAACTACTATTAAAATATCAGTAGATACTGAGAGGGCATCCGGTAAAATGCAGCAGATTTTCTACTACAAATTTTAAGTAGCGAATATAAAAGTCAGGAATGTCTTTAGGTAGGAAAAATTGACAGCCCCACAATGATTGAC
>NW_007046274.1:5141-14561 GCF_000164805.1 Carlito syrichta
CCAAAATGTGGAACTAATCCAAACTGATAAAAACATAAAAAGGAAGCTTAAAAAGATGGAACACAGTCGCCAAGAGTTGTGCAATTATACAAAGAGGCAGTACTTACACCTGAGGCAGTAATGGAGAGACTACACTGGAACAAATATTTCATGAAGTTATCCAAGAAAACTTCCCTTGTCAGAGATGTGGTCACCCCAAAAGAGATTCAGAAAACCTCTGGAAGGCATCAAATGAAAAGATCAACTCCTAGACACAGTAATTTGCTTACACAAAGTAGATATAAAATTAAAAAATCCCAAAGGCAGTGAGCGAGAAGGTCAGACTACCTACTGGGGAAGACCTCAAAAAAAAAAAAAATTAGCTGGGCATGGTAGCATGTATCTGTAGTTTGGGCTACTTGGAAGGCTGAGGTGGAAGGATCACTGGAACCCAGCAGGTCAACACTGGGTTGGCTGTGAGTGTGCCACTGCATTCCAACTTGGGTGACAGAGTGAGACTCCAACTAAAAAATAAATATCTAAATACATACATACATACATACATACATACATGTATAAATATCAACACCAACAAAATTTCCCCCAAACCAACAACCTCATGGACACTAAACAGCATGATGCTGAACAACTCCTAGGTTAACACAGAAAGAAAAACAGAAATTAAAAGATTCCTGGAAACAAATAAAAACAAAGAAACATCTTCCCCAAACCTCTGGGATGCCATGAAATCAGTACTAAAAGGGGAATTCATATCTCTGTCAACACACATCAAGAAAATGGAATGATCACAAATTAACAGTCTAACAAATCACCTAAGGGAGCTGGAAAAACAAGACAACCAAAACCCCAACTTCAGCAGAAGAATCCAGATCACCAAAGTTAAAGTCCAAATATAGGGTACAGAAGTCAAAAATATCATAGAAAAAAAATCAATGCATCAAAAAGCTGGTTCTTTGAACGATTAAACAAGATTGATGGACACCTAACTAGACTGACCAAGAAAAAGAAATATAAAGTCCAAATAAACACAATCAGAAATGCAAAAGATCAGGTCAATCAAGTCACAACTGGCCCTGAATAAATACAAAAAATTATCAGAGATTACTATGCACACCTGTATGAAAACAAACTCGATAACCTAAATGAAATGGAGGATTTTCTGACATCACACAACTTTCCAAGGTTGAATCATGAAGAAATTTAGATTCTAAAGTGACCAATAACAAGCCAAGAAATTGACTCCATCATAAGAAAAGTGCCTACAAAAAAAAAAAAACAAACCCTGGATCGGATAGATTTCCAACAGAATTCTCCAAAACATACAAGGAGATGATACCAATCCTACTGAAAGTATTCCAGGAAATTGAGAATGACAGAATGATACCCAAATCATTTTATAAAGCTAACATTGCCTCGATGCCCAAACCAGGTACAGATCTACAAAGAAAGAGAACTACAGACCAATATCCCTGATGAATATAGATGCAAAAATTCTCAACAAGATTCTCGCAAATCAGTTCCAACAACACATCTCAAAAATCATCAACCATGACCAAGTAGGCTTCTTCACTGAGATGCAGGGCTGATTCAACATCCTCAAGACCATAAACAAAATTAAAGAATCAATGGATGTAAAAACAAGAACTGCATGATTACAGCATTGGATGCAGAAAAAGCTTTGAACAGCCCAGCATCCCTTTTTCATAAAAACCCTTGAACACCTGAGCATAGATGGAACATACCTCAAAATAGTAAGAACCATCTACAATAAACCCACAGCCAACAAATTGCTAAATGAAAAGAGTTTGGAAGCATTTCCCCTGAAAGCCAGAACAAGCCAAGCCTGCTCACTCTCATCCCTCCTGTTCAACACAGTGTTGGAAGTTCTAGCTAGAACAATCAGACAAGAGAAGGAAATCAATGGTATCCAAATAGGAAAAGGGGAAGTTTGTTATCTCTCTTTGCTGACAACATGATCCTATACCTCGAAAACCCAAGAGAATCTGTTGAAAACCCAAGAGAATCTGTCAAAAACCTCCTTGCACTGATAAAAGATTTTGGCAAACTCTCAAGGCACCAAATCAATGTACAAAGACAGCCTCATTCTTATACACCAACAACAAACAGAGAACCAAATAAAAAGCACAATTCCATTCACAATAGCCACACAAACACACACACACAAAAATTAAATACCTTGGCATCTTCCTAACCAGAGAAGTGAAAAACCTCTACAACAAAAACTACAAAGAAATCCAAGAAGACACAAACAAACAATTGGGAAAAGTATTCCATGTTCATGGGTTGGAAGAATCAATGTTGTTAAGATGTCCATTCTACCAAAGGCAATCTACAGATTCAATGCAATACGCTTTAAATTACCAATGTCATTCTTCTCAGACTTGAAAACAACAATACAGAAATTCATACAAGACCACAAACAGCCAAAACAATCCTTAGCAAAAGGAAAAAAGTGGGAAGTATCACACTCCTAGACTTTAAACTTTACTATAAAGCTATGGTAATCAAAACAGCCTGGTACAGGTACAAGAACAGGTGTACAGACCAATGGAACAGAATAGAGATTCTGGAAGCAAAACTTGAATTTCTTAACCAACTCATTTTCAACAAAGGCTCTACCAAAAATCACTGAGGAAAGGATAACCTATTCAATAAATGGTGCTAGGGAAACTGGCTGACCACAGGAAGAAAATTTAAACAGGACCCCTAACTATCATCATTATAAAACCAACTCTAGATGGGTCAAAGACCTAAACATAAAACCTCAAACTAAGAATCATAGAAAATGCAGGAGGCATCCTTATTGAAATTGGAAGAGACAACCAATTCTTGACAAAATCCCAGATACCCATGCCATAAGAGATAAGATAGACAAGTGGGACCTCATCAAAATGAAAAGTTTCTACAAAGCAAAAGAAACCATCAAGAGAGCAAGGAGACAGTCCACAGAATGAAAAAAATGTTTGTCAACTGTATATCTGACAAAGGCCTAACATTCAGAATCTACAAGGAACTCTAACATGCTGAGAGGAAAAAAACAGAACTATTAAAAAGTGAGCAAAAGATATGACTAGACACTTCTCAGAAGAAGACATACGAGCAGCCAACAGATACGTGAAGAAATGCTCAGCCTCACTAATCATCAAAGGAATGAAAATTAAAACCACACTGAGATACCACCTGACTTCAATCAGGGTGGCCATCATCAATAACTCAAAAACAACAGGTTCTGGAGAGGATACAGGGAAAAGAGAATGCTTCTACACTGCTGGTGGGAGTGTAAACTAATACAACCTCTGTGGAAAACAGCATGGCATTTCCTAAAAGATCTAAAAATTGACCTTTCATATGACCCAGCAATCCCCCTTTTAGAAATATACCCAGAGGTACTCAAATCATCCTATAAAAGAGATACCTGCATATGAATGTTTATTGCAGCATTATTCACAATAGCAAAAACACGGAACCAACCATGTTTTCCATCAAAAGTGAACTGGATTAAAAAAAAGTACATGATGGAATATTATGCAGCCATAAAGGCGGACACAATAATGGACTTGCAGGAACTTGGATGGATTAAGAATCTAACTGTCGGGCTCGGTGGCTCAGTCTGTAATCCCAGCGCTTTGGGAGGCTGAAGTGAGTGGATTTCCTGAGCCCACGGGTTCGAGACCCGCCTGGGCAACTTGGCGAGACCTCATCTCTACGATAAATAAAAAATTAGCCGGGCATGGTAGGGTGCACCTGTAGTACCAGCTACTTGGAAGACTGAGGCAGAAGGAATGCCAGAGCCCAGCAGGTCAAGGCTGCAGTGGCTGGGAGCGGCTACAGCACTCCAGTCTGGGTGACAGAGTGACTCCAACACACACACACACACACACACACACACACACACACACACACAAGAATCTATCAAACTTAGTGAAACAAAGAAGTGAGTATCACATGTTTTCCCTTATAACACTGTAAGAAAGGGTTTGGCAGTAGCAGGACACTGGTAGGGGAGGGAAGAGCGTGGCACATAACATCAATAAGGGTACCTGATCTCAATCCAGGTGTAGTGGAGACCAATGGGAGGCTCAGACTTTACCTGTATGATGAAAGCACTTATCTACCTAAACCTGAATTGTACCTCACATCTTAAAAAAAATTTTTTTAAGTATATTTCTTAGCCGAGCTCAGTGGTTCAGCCTGTAATTCTAGCAGTTTGGGAGGCTGAGGCAAGTGGATTGCTGAGCCTGCGGGTTTGAGACTAGCCTGGGAAACTTGGTGAAACCTTGTCTCTACAATAAATCAAATAATTAGCCAGTTGTGGTAGCATGCACCTGTATTTCCAGCTACTTGGAAGGCTGAGGCAGAAGGATCACTGGAGCCTAGCCGGTCGACGCTGGGGTGGCTGTGAGCATGCCACTGCACTCCAGCCTGGGCAATGGAGTGACACGTCAACTCAAAAAAAAAAAAAAGTACATTTCTTGTAGGAAGAATACAGTTCAGTCCTTTAAAATCCTATCTGACAATCTCTGTCTTCTAATTAGGGTGTTGAGATTATTTAAATAAATGTGATTTCTAAAATGGCTGAGTCTCTCATCTTGGTATTATTTTCTCTTCATCCCATCTGTTCTTTATTCTTTTACTGACTTTTCTTGAGTTAATCAAATATATTTTTATGACTCCATTTCATCTCTCTTGTTACTTTAATAACTATAATTTTTGACTTGTTATTTCAGTGAGTGCTTTAGAGTTTATACTGCACATCTCTACTGATCATAGACTACCTTCAGGTAGTAGTATATCACTTCTTGCATAGTATAAGAACCTTAAAATACTGAGCTTCTTCCCTACTAGTCCATTTTCCATTTACATATATTATAAATTCCATATTACTCTATTATGTTATTTAAACAATTATGTTGTAGAAAGGTTTAAGTAACAATAAATCATGTATGTGTCCACATTGTGACTGTCTCCAAGGCCCTTCAAATTGTGTAGATCCAGATTTCCATCTGGTACCATTTTTCTTTTGCCTGAAGGACATCCTTTAACTTTTCTTATAGCATAGATCTACAGGTGAGAGAGTCTTCCAGTTTTTACAAATCTAAAAACATCTTTATTTCTTCATATCTATTATTTTCCTCTTGGTAGCGTCCAGTTGGCTGTTAAGCCAATCCATTAAACTTTCAATTTCAGTTATGATATCTTTTATATCTAGATGCCTTTATGGTACTATTCCTAATCAACCTGGTTATTTTCATACTCATGCTCTTTATTACCCCTCATTTCTTTAAGTATAAAGCACTATACTGGGTTTTGTAACTCAACTGTCTTAAGTCTTTGCAGGACTGCTTTTCTGTCCAATGTTTCTGCTGACTCTTGCCTATTTTACATGTTTTTTGAAACTATCACTGAGTTCTTCCAAAGACAATTTGTTTTGCATCTGTCAGTCACCTAAAGCACTAAAACCCAGATATTGCTTTAAATTTGTAACTTGAGACATTGTGAATAAACCAGTTTAATGGCTGCTCAGAGGATATATTATATATACATACATACACACATACACACTCTCTCAGGAGATGTTTTCCCTCAGAATGGACAATATTCCCTGCTGTTCACAGGGATATGGGGGTGCTGGGCAGGGTGTAGGAGGAGGCAGATAGTTTTCTTCACAGCTCACCCTGACTCTGAGTCTGACCTTTGAGGCCCAGTGTATGAGGCCGCCTCTGAGCCCTCACTGCTTGGGCAGGCCCTAAGCCTTGCCTGCTGTTCTGCTGCCCATACCCACCCCAGGCTGTGAAAGGCAGGGTTCAATTTGGCATTTGGCAAGTTTGTTCAGGGTTAAATGTGGCATCAGCACCATAATTACTTCTTTGGGTTTTCACTTCTATTTAAAAAAAAATTTTTTTTTGCCTTTGAGAGTTCTTAATTTTTTTTTTTTAGTTCATTGGTGTATCTTTTAAATGCTTATTGATATGCCTTCCAGAAGCTTTGGTTGTTTTCAGCTTGTACTTATCAGCCTTTATGCTGGAAATAAAACTCTTTCAACTTTTTTGTTTTTAAACAATTTTTAGTATCTACAGAGCCTTTCCTGATCCAGAGGCAATTGATTAAAAACAACTTGGGAAACAGGCTGACCTGAGGTCAAATCTCAGATACACTAGCAGGGTGACTTTGATAGCTTATGTACACTCTGTTGTTTCCTCATAGGGTTGGCATGAGCATTAAATGAGGTACTATATGAATAGCACTTAAAACAGGGGGACACTACTAAGAATAATTTCTTTTTATTATTATCTGAATAAGTTTAATCATGAACCCCAGTAATAGCACTCATCCTACCAAACAGCCCAATACCCACTGGTCCCTGGCCATCCCAGCTTACTCTACCTTGCAGTAACCCACAATTCATGGTGATGCTGTAGAGTAAAATCAACTGTGAGCTTTTTGCTGGATGACAGACTGGCCTAAGTCCCGAGCAGAATGCTAGTGAATGCTAATCTGAGAAATGTCATTATCACACAAGCGTGGGTGGACATATAGGCCTTCTATCATTAGAAACTCGAGATCAAACATAAACACAAGCACACATGATTTTATATTCTTTAGGTGGTGGAAAGTCATCATTTGCCCCACCAGTAATCTAAGCCAACAGTCCTGACTATTAAAAATCACAAAGTTGCAAAATTTTTCTCCTCCTCTTTGAAAATCATATTATTTACTCTCCATGAAACAAGGATGTTTACAGAGCCTCAAACCAACATCATAAACCACAAAACTGTCTTTGGTTCATCAAAGTAGTGACTGAAAAATAAAGATAATTCTTAACAAACAGAGAAAGTTAAGAACATTTTTATTTTTTATTTATTCAGAATAAGTGATATTCCTGATATTCCAAAGAAGGTTAAGAATTAGCTTTAATTTATAAAAATTGGGAGATGGCGATAAATTCCTGATGCTGTGATGCAAATTCCATAAAAGTTAACTAACATAAAACACCCCCAAAAAACTTCATCTGTTCCCACCCTTATTTTGGAAGCTCATTTTAAGATTAAATGAATAAAACACAAAGTGTATAAGAATAGTCCTCCTCTCTTTAATGAATTTTAGAGTCTCTGTTAACTAAAATGCTGCATACTAATACACCAGATTTCAAAAACTCTAACCTTCCTATTGAAGAAAATCAAAGTTCTAAACTAATAAGTGAGGAAAAGGATGGTGAACTTAAAGAGGAAACCCTTCAAGACTTAAATGTTAGAACTTTTTCCAGCTAAGTAGAACGGTGCTCAGTCTATGGCCTTTCCAGTATGGGATTTGATGTTCCTGGTACTGGACACAACACACATATTTCATGTATACAGGCCCTTCTGAAAAGAAAAAATGTACTACTTTATACAATAATGGGCATTTTATTACTTCCCAGCAATTCACAGGATGTTAGAGCTGGAACAGGTCTTAGATGTGATTTAGATTTAAAAATGGTCCTCTCTGTTTTTATCCATCCCATTTCAAAAGGAAATATTTTTGCAGGACTCCAATATTAAAACAGATCATAATTTGTTTCATAGAGTATTACCATTTTCTAAAGTGGTATTACACCTTTCGTGGCACCAAAATGGCCCAGGAAAGCAGACTAAGAGAAACGAACAGTTCATGTTCCCAAAGCATATTGAAGTTCTGCTCTTTTTCTTTTCATAAGGACAAGTATGTGGCAATAGCATTTTCCTGTCAGTCAGGATAATTCTGCCATTTAAGATGGCAATGTTATTACACTTTGCATCTGAACAAAGAAAACAGAAGACATGTTTGTGAGGGGCCCTGCCATATGGAACACAAGCACTGTTCCAGGGCATCGCAGTGGCATTGACAAGTGAGATATAAAAGGAAAAAGAGTTCTCACCACAGCTGTTGCAGAATAGATGGAACTTCTCTGGAAATATGAAAGAGGAACTGAACACAAACAAGTTTTGCCACCACTGTCCTTGGCTGAGGACAGTAATATGTTGATGCAAAATTACTAGGTTTGTGATTTCTGTCACACAAAAAAGAGAGCAAGCACATTTATATTCATCACAAAGCAAGGAACAAGCCAGAGGCATGCAGGATGCCAACAAGTTCTGATCTGCACAGGTAGGTAGGTGTTACTCGGGATGATGCTCCTATGGGCTTCTGCAAAGCTCCTTGATCAGCAGCACTGGACTGGGTATATCTGGTCTCTTTTCTCCAAACAAACAAGATGTCTTTTCACACTTCTTAAAACTCGGGTTAAAGGACAAATCCACCAAAGCAATGGAAACAACTTAAAAATAGGGTAATAAAACGTTCAATCATCTATGAAGAGGCACTCCCCCTCTCAAAAAAGGAATTATTTTTTGGGGGGTGGGGCCCTAGTAGTACAGGCTTCCCTCTCTAGGTAAGTGTTCTAGGAACCCATCGGCATCAGTGTACCAGCAAGCATTGTTGTGAGAGGCTACGTTAGGCTTCAGTGAATTATTTTTGGAGATTATTTCCAAGCATTTTCCCATTTCATAATGGGTGATTTACACAAACAAGCTGCCCACACTGTGTATTGAGTGTTTAGCATGACCCCTGTGCCCTCAACCTCCCTAATCACACAATCTTGCCCCAGGTGACTTTTTTTTTTGTTCCCCCAGATGAAAAAAGTCCTCATAGGGAGACGTTTTGCCAATGTGGAAGATGTAAAACAAAAAACAGCAGAAACACTAAAAGGCATCAAAATTGAAAAGTTCAAAAACTGTTTTGAGCAGTGGAAAAAGGGTCTCAATAGGTGTATTACATTGAACAGAGTGTACTGTGAAGGTCACTGAAGTTTAAACATGCAAGAATAAATACACAATCTTTTATAAATAAATTCTAGATTTTTGGGGGGAATTCACCCTTGCACATACAGCTTACATTGTATAAAAAAGTGTTATATTTAAAAATCACAAATTTTTAAAAATTATAGATATATAAACTATTTTGTTCTGCTTATGCTCACTTTTGTTTACTAAATCAAACTCCCCTGAATGGTCATTTCCAGCATTGAATGGTAATAATCACTGATGTTTTAGATTCAAAATTTTCCTAGGGCAAAGGCCCTCAGGAAGTCAAGTCTAACCACCTATAATTGTGGCAGCTTTAACAACTGATGCCCAAGTCAGACACTGTGGGCAGAACCTATTTCTTTACCCATGGGTGAATTTCTACTGTGAATCACAAAGACTTGGGAAATCAAAGTAAATTCTTGGTTAAGAATCAAAGCAGTAGACACCTATCTTGGGTTTGTTCTTCAAATTTTTGGCACAAAAATATATATGTAGTGGACCATGTCCAATTCTATGAGTTTTATCAGATGCAGCCTACAGTGAAGAGAAATAGATACAACAGTAATACATTAACCTC
>NW_007046275.1:0-491 GCF_000164805.1 Carlito syrichta
ATTGTGAATGGCAGTACAGAAAGCCAGGCACTCTATAATTATGTCTAACTTCTTCCATTGCCCACTGAGTTGCTCTAGTTCTGGAATGCCAGTTTAAAATCTCAAAATATTGACTTGCTTCCTTGGGAGTATTCATCTCCGCCTAAGCAAAATGATATTGTTCCCTGAAAGTATATGAGTTTCATGCCTCCAACTCACTGCATCTCCTTAATTTTTTCATTCAGTTTATCTACAAATTCAGGTTGCATCTTCAAATTACTTATGCACTTTGGGCCACTATCAGTATATAATTTCTGACTTCATACCTTACTCAATAACCTTTCACAATTATAAGTTTATTGCCTCAGGTGTCATGGCAAATCAATACCAGTTCATTAATGTTATAGGCCAATTATTGAGCAAGGCAATGATAACCATTAGCATAAATTATGACAAATATGAAAGCCAGAAATATAGATCCTCTCCATAAGTGCTATATTAATGATGCCCAC
>NW_007046276.1:0-426 GCF_000164805.1 Carlito syrichta
GGCTGTGGCTGGCCACTGGCTTCAGCCTTCCAAAGCACTGGGATGATTAGGTTGAGCCCCAAGACTGGCCTCAAACCTTCATTGAAAATAAATCAGAAGGCCAGTTGCAGTGGTCCAGGCCTGGAATCCAAGTGCTCTGGGAGGGTGATGTGGGAGGATGACTGGAGCCCAGGAGCTCAATGACAGGCCGGGCCGCACACAGAGACCCCATCTCCACACCCATTCAAACAGGTGATCTGGGCTCATGGTGCCCATCGTCCTTGCCACTTGAGAGGCTGAGGCGGGGGGATCGCTGGAACCTGCAATTTCAAGGTTGGCAGTGAAGGATGGTGGTGTCCCTGGACCTCAGATTGGCCAGAGAAACAAACCCTATCTCCAAAAACATCAGAATCGTACAGAGATTCTCAACTGTATGTTGTGTGTTCA
>NW_007046277.1:0-604 GCF_000164805.1 Carlito syrichta
TGGCTAGCAAGTTAAGTCTTGCAGTTAAATCAGCTCACTGGCCAGCATATTAGCTAGGTAATTAGGTAGTTAACTCAGCTGTAAAGTCAGTGGGGTATGTAGGTAGGTAGGTAGTTATGTGAGCTGGCTAGCCATGAGGCTATCTTGTTATGACAACTAGTTAAGTCATCTAGCTATCCAGCTGTCTAGCTAGGTATCAAGCTAGTTAATACTGTTGACTAGTCAGCTGGCTACTTCGTTAAGTCAGCTAGTTAAATCAGCTGGCTAGGCTGCTGGCTAGTTAAATAGCTAGGCAATAAAGTCAGCTGGCTTTCCAGCTGATGAGTTAGTAAGTCAGCTAGTTTAGTCAGCTGGCTAACCAGCTATTTAGCAAGTTAAGTCAGCTCGTTATGTCAGTGTCTAGCCAGCTGGCTAATTATTAAAAAGCTAATTACGTCTGATGGGTAGACAGTTGGCTCACTGGTCATTTCAGCTAGTTAAGACAGCTGGCTAGCTAGGTAGCTAGCTAGTTAAGCTAGATATGTCAGCTAGCTAGCTAGTTAAATCAGCTAGTTAAGTCAGCTAGCTATATGATAGCTAGCTAGGGAGCTAGCTAGTTAAAGCA
>NW_007046278.1:0-425 GCF_000164805.1 Carlito syrichta
ACTTGATCCCTGAACTATGTGCCTTTGAAGCCTAAATTATTAACTCCTAGGTACTGCCTCCCAGATCACAGCTAATCCAACCCCATTGGGAATAGTAAAAAGCTTAGGATAGCTCAGTCCAGTGACTCTCAAAATGTGATCCCTGGGCATTATCACACTTGGGAACTTGTTAGAAATGCAGTTCCTTGGTCCTGATCACAGAGCTTCCTGACTCAGAAATTATTGGGTGACTCTTGGCAATCTAAGTTTTAACAAGTCCTCCAAGTGATTCTGATGCACTATAATATTTTAGAATCTTTGGCATGTAGTAGAAAAAAATGTATCTTTGTCAATGTATAATATAGAGAAAAATGAACCGGGCTCGGTGCGCCTTTGGGAGGCTGAGGTGAGTGGATTGCCTGAGCCCACAGGTTCGAGACCCGCCT
>NW_007046279.1:0-530 GCF_000164805.1 Carlito syrichta
ACACTGACAACTATCACCTCTAGATCAGTTTCTCAACCTTGGCACCACTGACATTTGGGGACAGATGGTTGGAGTGGAGCCTCCTGTGCATTGCAGGATGGTGGGCCGAGCCCTGGTCTCTGCCTGCTAGATGCAGGTAACACCCCCTCATGGTAACAGTCACAAACAAGTAGCACAATAGGGCAAGTAAGGTGATCAATTATTTACTGTCTATCTCAAAAGAGCGAATCGGAATGTTCCTAACAGGATGCAATGAAACCTGCTTGAGGTGATGGATGTCCCAATTACCCTTATGTGGCCATTACACTGTATATGTTTGTGTCAAAATAGTACATGTGCCCCATAAATATTGGGTTTTGTTTTGCTTTGTTTTGTTTTAGTATATACGTCAATTTTTTAGTTTTTTTTCTGAAATAAGTATTTTACTTGTAAAAAAACACTTGGTGTTTCCTAATGTCCCACTGACTGTACTATCAGAAGTATATTCAATTGAAGAGATATTCACACTAATATTTACAGTAAGTAAACTC
>NW_007046280.1:0-516 GCF_000164805.1 Carlito syrichta
GGAGTGCAGTGGCATGCTCACAGCCACTGCAGCCTCAACCCGCTGGGCTCAGGTGATCCTTCTGTCTCCATCTTCCAAGTAGCTGGAACTACAGGCATGCGCCACCATGCCAGGCTAATTTTTAATTTAATTTTATTATAGAATGAGGTCTGGTCAACTTGCCTAGGCTGATCTTGAATTTGCAGGCTCACCTTGGCCTCCCAAAGTGCTAGGATTATAGGTGTGAGCCACTGCACCTGGCCTGCTGCACTTATGCTGATGACTCAACCTCTGGGGCTGGATGGGGCTGATCCACAATGATAATTAAGATGGCTAACACCTCTTGAGTGCTATGTGCCCATTACTGAGCTAGGCATGTTACACATTTGTTGATGTACACAAGAGGCATGTATTTGGTATTATTATCATCTTCATTTGAGGTTAAGGTAACTGAGACAGTTTTATTATTATTGTTGTTGTTGTTTATTTATTTTCCCTGAGTTAGGTTTTTACTCTGTCACCCAGGCTGGAGTGCAA
>NW_007046281.1:0-422 GCF_000164805.1 Carlito syrichta
AAAAAAAAAAGAAAAGAAATGTGTGGGAAAAATTTCAAAAGTTAAGCCTTAAATAACTAAGAGGACATTGTGTTGAATACAAACATGTATAATTGCTAATCTACTCAGATTTTCCTTTAGCAAAATTCCAGCATAAATGTTGTGAAAATGGTGGTGTGACTGAGAAGATATTTTAAGATAATTGCTATTTATGTATTAAAAATAAACCCATAATGAGGAAAATGACATTAAGCTCATAAAATTGTGGCATCCTAACGTTAGAACTACAAATCCAGAAATTTTTAAACTTTTAGCAAATGACACATTTAAGTAAAATAAAGGCGTCCTTATCTTGTCCAAAAAATGTGCAGAGTTGGAATTAATTGTATATTCAGTAGTTACTAGGCCATCTAGGAAAAAAAAGTTTTGTTTTTATCCTATTC
>NW_007046282.1:0-517 GCF_000164805.1 Carlito syrichta
ATCGCTGCTGCACTTGCCCACTTACTGTCAAAATTGGGCAGAACAAGTCAAAGAGATGCTCTGGGGATTGATAATAGAGCAAATACTGTCTTTCCTGCTTCCATTGTATTAGAGTAACCCTACGTACTTCTGATTATTAAAATCAATTATTCTGGCCAGCATGACATCTCCTTTAATTGGCTTCAGGGATCATTGCACCAAGAGACTCCAAGGATCATGTGACAATGAAAGGTTGGGTTTAGTCAGACTCCGGCAAGCATTTACCCTTTGAAAATTACAACATCTAGGTTTGTATCTTCAGGGACAAGCTGCACAAAAAATGCAGGTGAGTAACTGGGAAAGATGCTAATAAAAGCGAGTCCTATGGCCAAAACTTGGTACCAGACGTATGTGATTAACCTATTAGGGATACAGTACTATGCGGGGGGCCAGCCCCTGGAGATATTGGGGGTCCTTGGTAGGAAAGATGGTGTCGGCAATTAAACTAGAGGGACAGATATTAAAAGAAAGAAAGATG
>NW_007046283.1:0-1344 GCF_000164805.1 Carlito syrichta
CTCAACCAGCTCATTTAACCCGTTAGTTAACTAGCTAACAACCTGACTCAACCTGCTGACGTAGCCCGTTAGCTCACTAGCTAGGTAGCAGTCTTATCACACTGACAAATTTGAAAAGCTAACTTAACTAGCTGACTTAGGTAGCTGACTTAACTATTTAGATATCTGACTTTACTGACTGACTTAACTAGCTAGCTACCTGACTTAACTACCTGAATTTAAGTTAGCTAACTATTTAACTAGCTGAATAACTAGATGATATAAAAATTAGCTAACTAGTTAGGTAGCAGACTTAAGTAGCTGACTTAAATAGTTAGCTATCTAATGAGCTAGCTGATTTAGCTAGCTAGCTTGTTAACTAGCTGACTTAGGTGGTTGACTTAACTAGTCGGATAATGAGATAGCTAGTTGACTTAACGAGTTGGTTAATGAGTTAGTTGACTTTTTAAACTCGTTGGCAAACGAGTTAACTAGCTGTCTTAACTAGGTGGTTAACGAGTTAGTAAAGTGACTTAAATTTTTGGCTGATGAGTACGCAGACTACTTAGCTGGTTTAACATATTGGCTGACTACTCGGCCAATATTTTAATTGGCTTAGGAAGTCGGCCGACAAGTCAATTGACTAATTAGCTGGGATAATTAGCTGACTAAGTAGTTGGTCCACTAGTTAGCATGGTTAACTTGTTTGCAGGTTTGCTGACAATACTAGTCTGCCGACTAGTTGGCCCACTAGTTAGCTGACCTAACTTGTCGGCTGACTCTTTAGCAGAACTAACTTGTCAGCTTACAAGTTGGTCAACTAGTTGTCCGATTTGTTAGCTGACTTATCTAGTTGACTGGCTAGTCGGCAGACCAGGTAGCTGACTTAACTAGTCGGCCAGCGAGTGAGCTGACAGGTGAGTTGACTTATCTAGTCAGCCTGCAAATGAGCTGACTGGTCAGCTGACTTAACTAGTAAACCGGTGAGTGAGCTAACTGGTCAGCCGAATTTAGTCAGCTGGCGAGTGAGCCGACTGGTCAGAAGAATTAAAAAGTCGGCTGGCAAGTGAGCCAACTGGTGAGCCAACTTAGCTAATTGGCTGGCGAGTGAGCTGACTGGTGAGCTGCCTTAACTAGTCGGGTGGCGAGTGAGCCAATTGGTGAGCTTACTTAACTAGTCAGCTGGCGAGAAAGGCAAGTAGTTAGCTGCCTGTTGGCTTGTGAGTGAGCTGACTAATTTGATGAATGGTAGGCAGGCGAGTGAGCTGACTAGTTAGCTTACCTGGTGGAAAGTGAGTGAGCCCTCTAATTAGCTGACCAGCTAGCTAATTTGCTAGCCAACTAGAAAGCTAAGTAACTAGCTGA
>NW_007046284.1:0-443 GCF_000164805.1 Carlito syrichta
GAGAGGGACAGAGAGACAGAAGGGGGGGGAGAGAGAGGAGAGAGAGAGGAACAGAGAGACAGACAGAGGGACAGAGAGGCAGAGAAACAGAAACAGAGGGACAGAGAGAGACAGAGAGACAGGACAGAACGAGGGACAGACAGAGGGACAGAGGGACAGAGAGAGACAGAAGGTCAGAGAGAGAAAGAGGGCAGAGAGACAGAAGGACAGAGAAAGACAGGAGGACAGAAAGAGACAGATTTTTCTTTTGAGTCTCACTCTGTCGCCCAGACTGAACTGCAGTGGCTCAACAGCTACTGCAGCCTCTACCTGCTGGACTCAGGTCATCCTTCTGCCTCAGCCTTCCAAGTAGCTGGAACCACAGGTGCGTGCCATCATACCCAGATAATTTTTAAACTTATTGTAGAGATGAGGTCTTGCCAAATTGCCCAGGCTCAACCCCC
>NW_007046285.1:0-419 GCF_000164805.1 Carlito syrichta
AAAAAAAAAAAAAAAAGAAGATGCTGAGTGTGGTGGCTTAAGCCTATAATCCCAGCACTTTGGAAGACAGAGGCGAGAGGATTGCCTGAGCCCAGGGTTCGAGACCAGCCTGGGCTACTTGGCAAGACCTCGCCTCTACAATAAATCAAAAAATTAGGCCTGGCTTGGTGGCTCAACCTGTAATCCCAGCACTTTGAGAGGCTGAGGGGAGTGGATTGCCTGAGCCCACGGGATCGTGACCAGCCCAGGCAAGTTGGTGAGACTTCGTCTCTACAATAAAATAAAAAATTAGCCGGCATGGTGGCACGCGCCGTAGTTCTGGCTACTTGGAAAGCTGAGGCGAAAGGAAAAAAAAAAGAAAGAGCCGGGCTCGGCGGCTCAGCCTGTAATCCCGCGCCTTTGGGAGGCTGAGGTGAGTG
>NW_007046286.1:0-418 GCF_000164805.1 Carlito syrichta
AGGTGGTGGACAACTGAAGCCTGGTGGTTCGAGACCAGCCTGGGCCATGTAGTGAGACCTCATCGCTCTGGGAATGCAAACACAGGAGTTGTGCATGGCAGCTACCGCAGTTCTGGCTACACGGGATGTGTTGTCCTTCGTGATGGGGCATTTTTTTGCATCACCCCCACAGACAGAATGTGCGAGACCTGGCCAGGCACCATTGCTATCGGCCATCTGTCCCACACCCCAGGAGGCCGAGGCAGGAGGCAACCTGAGCCCAGGGGTCAGAGACCAGCCTGGGCGACATGGAACAACCTAGTCTTGGTGATAGGTCTCCAAAATTGAGTCAGGTGTGGTGGTCCATGGACTCCCAGCTGCTCGGGGGCTGAGGCAGGAGGACTGCCTGAGACCCATAGGTCGAGGCCCCGGGAGCCAC
>NW_007046287.1:0-417 GCF_000164805.1 Carlito syrichta
CCCTCTTTTCCCTCCCCTCCCTCCTTCCTTTCCTCCCTCCCTCTCTCTCTCTGTCCATCTCTCTCTGTCTCTCTCTCTCAGTCTCTCTGTCTGTCTCTCTCAATCTGTCTCTCTCTCTCTGTCTCTCTGTCTTTATCTCTCTCTTTCTCTTCCTTTCTCTCTTGTAGAGATGGGATCTCTCTATGTTGCCCAGGCTGGGCTCGAACTCCTAGGCTCAAGCAATCCTCCTGCCTCAACTTTCCAAAGTGCCAGGATCACAGGCGTGAGCCACCATGCTTGGGCACCCTCGGTCTCTGATGGGGCGGAGTGATGCCAAAGAGTTGTATAATGGAGCAAACCAAGACCAGGTACCCCAGGGGAATGGGCAGCCAGCCTGCCCAGAGGGTGGCACCCTCCTGGAAGTGCCATGTGCCCTTC
>NW_007046288.1:0-417 GCF_000164805.1 Carlito syrichta
AAAAAAAAAAAAATTTCAGTCACGGATAGTCTCCATTCATTCAACAAATACGTATTGTCTGTTATGGCAGATACTGCAGCACCGTGCTTGAAGACTTCTCCCTTTTTAAAGTATATTTAACCTCAGACTCGGCATTGTAATAAAGATGCCACAATAATGCTTCTTTATTATTTCACATGTTTTAAAAATGGAAACTATGACTAAAACTATTTTACAGAGAGGAAACTGAGATAGAAAGAAGATAATTGATATGTTATAGTGTACCACAGTGGGCAGTGAAGCAGGGTAGCTAGAACAGGTTTGCCATAGATAGATAAATTTCTTGTTGGCAGGTTTTAGAAAGCATCCAGACATCTTGTTAGAAGGCTGAAAGGCTCTGTGGACTGGAATGTGAATTCAATGTGCGTTCCCTCAGCT
>NW_007046289.1:0-416 GCF_000164805.1 Carlito syrichta
AAGACTTATGTTGATGGTAAAACTAAACATTTCCCTTTTTAGGGAAATTTCATTAACCAATAGTGTTAACTTTTTGTTGAAGGTATACAGATATGTAACTTGCATATGAACTATTTATTCTTGTTCCTGCTTTCTTTCTTTTTTTTTAATTTGCTTTCTGTCTTATAGCTTGCTTTGCATGGCCTCTGCATTTGGTCATCTCTCTGACCTGAATGACCTTATTCTTCTTCCCTACTTAAACTGAATTCTTTTTGCCTTATAAGACTCAGCTTCAGCATGGTCTTCTTGTGGACACCATTTACTAACTTGTGTGAAGCAATCTCTTTGTGCTCCCTTACCCACCACAATTTTGTGAGTATGTATATCATGTGTGGGATTTCAGACATAGTTCCACTAGGGGAGACTGACAATTCCTT
>NW_007046290.1:0-476 GCF_000164805.1 Carlito syrichta
ATGACACCTGAGGAGTGACTTTCAGTCCCTCCGCCAGCAGCACTCACCTCCAAGCTGGAGCAGCCCCAGGTGTATCTATGGCATGTCTGGGCCTCAGCTGGAGAGTCAGGTGTGCTTGGCAAAAGGCTTGCCTCAGGAGGAGTGCCCGGCTCTCCCCACCCCACCAAAGGTGAGAGGCCCACAGTTTGTGCAATGTTTGTTGAAGGAGGCCATGGAGGTGGCTCTAATTATCACCACAGTAATTATAGGATTGCTTCTTCTAGCTGTTGAAGAGACTTGGGCGTAGACTATCTTAGGCATAGACTCCAGGGAGCAGGCATTGCCAAGTCTGACTGGGCTGCTTAGACACTGCTTCTGAAAAGGTCAAGGCTTAGGTTTGACTGGACCCCACCTGTCCTACAGTCCATTTCTCACCTCTGTTTTCTACTTTATATACATTCCACAGTGACCTGCTTGCAGCTTCCCAATGGACTATG
>NW_007046291.1:0-635 GCF_000164805.1 Carlito syrichta
TTGCTATATATTAATTATATATGATATAATAATCATATAATATATTAATATATTGTCTGTTAATTAATTATTATTAAGATTATTGATAGGGTTAGGGTTATATAGAATCATATAATATATAATATATTATATAGTGATTAATTATAATTTTTTTTTTTTTTTGAGTTAGAGTCTCACTCTGTCGCCCTGACTGGAGTGCAGTAGCTGCTCCCGGACACCGCAGCCTCGACCTACTGGGCTCTGGCAATCCTTCCGCCTCATCCTTCCAGCAGCTGGAACTACAGGTGCTCACTACCATGCCCTACTAATTTTTTTTTTATTTATTGTAGAGATGAGGTCTCACCAAGTTGCCCAGGATAGTCTTGAACCCACGAGCCTGGGTAATTCACTCACCTAGCTCTCCCAAAGTGCGGGATTACAGGCTGAGTTACCGATCCCGGCCATCCTTTGCTTTTGTCTGATGAGGTATGTCATGGAAGTGCTTTACAATTTGCTGCTCTTAATACACATGAGCGCTAAGTCTGAATGATTTTGCACTTGGTGTTTTCTCATCTGAAACTGAGTAGGCAATCCCTCCAGGTCCCCTCCCACTGTGGGAGTTTTTCTGTCCTCTCAATAAATCCTGCTTTCTCAAA
>NW_007046292.1:0-414 GCF_000164805.1 Carlito syrichta
GGAATGGAAAAGAGAGGAATGGAATGGAAAGGAATGGAAGGGAGTGGAGAGAGTTGGAAAAGAGAAGAATTTAATAGAGAGGAATGCAAAGGAATGGAGAGGAATGGAATGAAATAGAGAGGAATGGAATGGAGAGGAATGGAGTTAAATGGAATGGAGTGGAAAGGAAAGCACAAGAATGGAATGAAATGGAGACCAATGGAATGGAGAGGAATTGAATGCAGAGGAATCGAATGGAGTTGAGTAGTATGAATTGGAATGGAATGGAAAAGAACGGAGCAGAATGGAATGGAACTGAATGGAATGGAGAGGCACAGAATGGAATGGAATGGATTGGAGGACAATGGAATGGACAGGAGAGGAATGGAATGGAATTGAGAGGAATGAAATGGAATGGAGAGAAATGAAATGGAA
>NW_007046293.1:0-414 GCF_000164805.1 Carlito syrichta
ATATACAATAATGTATATATACACACAAATATATATATACACACATATATATACATACACACATATATATACATATATATATATTTACAAAATTTATGACCGCCCAAATTGAGGATTGGATTCTAGGATTTTATGTCAGAGTATATATTCAGAGAGTGAAATGATGAGGCTACTTTTTGAAGGAAAGAGTATCATTATTTTCAGTGCCAGTAGGTCTGTGTTCTCAAGCCTTAAGCTAATTGCATACTTGCTGATAGGAACTGAAACATTTTGAAATAATAAATGTCAAGATGAAGGCCAGGAAATTGATTTTCAAAACCATACACACAAGCCTGTTCTTTAGTGGAGCTGAAAACACACACACACACACACACACACACACACACACACACACAAACACACACACACAATGGA
>NW_007046294.1:0-476 GCF_000164805.1 Carlito syrichta
CAGACGGCTAGTGAACTGACTGGTCAGCTGACTTTACTCGACTAGCGAGTGAGTTGAATGGTCAGAAGAGTTAACTAGACAGCTGGCGAATGAGCTGACCGGTGAGCTGACTTAACTAGTCCACCGGCGAGTGAACTGACATGTAAGCTGCCTTAACTAGTCAGCGGGTGAGCAAGTCGACCAGTGAACTGATTTAACTACTCAGCTGGTGAGCAAACTGACTGGTTAGCTGACCTGTTGGCCTGTGAGATAGCCAGAAATTTAGTTGAACTGTTGTTGGCGAGTGAGCTGACTAGTTTGCTGACCACTTTGCAGGAGAGCGAGCTGACTAATTACCTGACCTGATGGAAGCAAGCGATCTCACTAGTTAGTTGAACAGATAGCTGAGCTGCTAGCTGACTAGTTAGCAAAGTAATAATCTGATTTGATAGCTGACCTAACTAGCTAGCCGATTAGCTAGCTGGTTATCTAGCTGA
>NW_007046295.1:0-3197 GCF_000164805.1 Carlito syrichta
GTCGAGTATCTAGCTGACTTAACTAGCAAGCTACCTTAGCTAGACAACTGGGTTAGTCAGCTGACTTAACTAGGTGACTTAACTAGCTAGCAAGCTGACTAGACAACTGACATAACAAGCTAACTACCTAGCTAGTCAGCTGGATAGCCAGATGACTTAATTGCCTAGTTATGTAGTTAGCCAGCAGGCTAGCCAACTGACTTATCTAGCTGACTTCACGAAGTATATAGCTGGCTAACCAGCAGACTTAACTAGCTAGCTGCCTAGATAGACAGCTAGACAGCTAGCCAACTTAACTAGTTCACATAACTAGACGCCAGATGTCTAGCCAGCTGACTTAATTAGCTACCTACCTACTTTGCTTGCTGGCTTGCCAGCTGTCTTAACTACCTAACTACCTAGCTATCCTGCTGGCCTGCGAGCTGAGTTAAGTAGGTGACTTGACTAGCTAGCAAGCAGGCTAGCCAGCTGCCTTAAAGCTAGCTATCCTGCTTGACAGCTGGTCTCCAGTTGACTTAATTAAAAGACTTAACTAGCTACCCAGCTGACTTAACTAGCTAGCTACCTAGAAAGTCAGTTGACTTAACTAGCTGATTCAACTTGCTAGCTACAAGCTAGCTATCATATATCTGCTGACTTAACTAGCTGACATATCTAGCTAGCTAGCTGACATATCAAGCGGACTTAACTAGTTAGCTGCCTAGCTACCCAGCTGAATTAGCAAGCTGAAAAAACTAGCGAGCCAGATGGCTACACATGCATTCTAACAAGCTATTTAACTAGATAGACCGTTGGCTAAACAACTGATTTAACGAGCTGAATTAACTAACTAGCCGGATGATTAGCCAGCTGACTAAATTAGCTGAGTCACTAGCTAGCCAGCTGTCTAGCCAGGTGATTTTATTATCTAGCTAACTAGCAAGCCAGTAGCCTAGGCAGCTAAATTAACTAGCTGATTTAAGGAAGTAGCTAGCTGGCTAGCCAGCAGACTTAACTAGCTAGCTACCTAGCTAGACAGTTATAGAGACAGTTGACTTAACTAGCTGACAAAACTAGATAGACTGATGGCTATCCAGCTGACTTAACTAGCTACCTACCTACATTTTCTGCTGGCCTGCCAGCTGACTTAACTACCTCACTATCTAGCTAAACTGCTGGCCAGCGAGCTGACTTAACTAGGTGACTTAACTTGCTAGCCAGCTAGCTAGCCAGCTGACTTAACTAGCTACCTACCCTGCTAGGCAGCCTATTTAACTAACTAACTTAACTAGCTAGCCAGTTGACTTAACTAGCATGCCAGCTGTCTGGACAGCTGAATTAACTAGCTGACTTAAATAGCTCGCCAGCTGGTTAGCCACCTGACTGAACTAGCTACCTACTTAGCTAGCTATCTGGCTAGTCAGCTGAATAAACTAGCTGACTTAACTAGCTACCTTGCTGCCATATCTAGCTTACTTATATAACTTGCTTCCTAGCTGGCCAGTTGAATTAACGAGCTAAAATAACTAGCTAGGCAGATGGCTAGTCATCTGACATAACTAGTTTTTTTACTAGCTAACCAGCTGGATATCCAACTGACTTAATGTGCTGACAACTAACTAGCTAGCCAGTTGCCAGGTGACTTAACTAGCTGACTTAACTTGCTAGCCATCTGGTTGCCAGCTGACAATTTGCTGACTTAACTTGCTAGCCAGCTGGTTGTCAGCTGACATAGCTAACTGAGTTAACCAGTTAGTCAGCTGGCTAGCCAGCTGGCTTAACTAGCTGGCTACCTATCTAGCCAGCTGGTTAGCCAGATGACTTACCTAACTGACTTAAGCTAGCCAGCTGGCTAGCCACCTAACTTAACTTGCTAGCTATGAACATAGCCAGCTGACTTAACTTGCTGACTTGAACAATTATCCTGCTGGCTATCAAGCTGACTTATCTAACTAGCTACCTACCTAGCCAACTGGCAAGACAGCTGACTAAACTAGCTAACTTAACCAGCTAGGCAGTTGGCTAGCCAGCTGACTTATCTCGACTACATCACAAGCTAGCCAGGTAGCTATCTAGCTGACTTAACTAGCTAGCTACCTACCTAGCCAATTGACTAGCAAGCGATCTTAACTAGCTGAATTACCCAGTTTTCCAGCTGGCTAGCCAACTGATTTAACTAGCTTCCTACCTAGCTAGCCAGCTGGCTAGCCAACTGACGAATTAGCTGACTTAACTAGTAGCTACCTAGCTCGCCAGCTTACTTAAATAGATAGCAAACTAGCTAGCTAACTAGTTAGCCAGCTGACTTAAATAGTTAGCTAACTAGCTAGCTGCCTAGCTAACAATTGTCTTAAATAGTTAGCTACCTTCTAGCCAGCTGACTTAACTCGTTAGATATTTAGCTATCTAGCTGACCATCCAGCTATCTTTACTTGTTACTTAAATAGCTAGCTAGCCTAATCAAGGAGCTGTCAACACATTTGCTAACTTGCTAACCAGCTGTCTCAACCTGTTGAATTATCCCGTTAGTTAACTAGCTAACAACCTGACTCAACCTGTTGACTTAACATTATAGTTAAATAGCTAGCGAGCTGTCTTAACCATCTGACTAAATTAGAAGCTCACTTAACTAGCTGATGTAGCTAGCTGACAACTACTTAGTTAGTTGAATTAACTAGATGACAACTATTTTTAGCTAGCTGACTTATCTGCCTGAATTAAATAGTTAGCTAACTAATTAACTGATTGAATAACCAGTTGACTTAACTAATTAGCTAACTAGTTAAGTAGAAGTTTAAGTATCTGAATTAAATAGTTAGCTAATTAGCTAAATAGTGAGCTATCTGACTTAGCTAGGTGACATAGCTAGCAGTTAGCCATTCACTTAGCTAGCTGACTAACGAGTTGGCTAATCAGACAGCTAGCTGACAACTTGTTGGTTAATGAGTTATATATCTGTTTTAACTAGTTGGCAAATGCTTTAAATAGCTGACAGCTGTTTGGTTAACGAGTTAGCTAGGTGACTTAACTTGTAGACTGATGAGTCGGCTGATTAGTTAGTTGGTTTAACATGTCTGACTATTCGTCTGACTTGTTAGCTGGGTTAACAAGCTGGCCAACTAGTCGGCCGACTATTTAACTGTGTTGACTAGTTGACAGTCGAGTTGGCCCCCTTCTTAGCTCGGTTAAGTAGTTGGCTGGCTAGTTTGGTGACCTAG
>NW_007046296.1:0-474 GCF_000164805.1 Carlito syrichta
CGCTTCCTTGCAGGCCAATGTGAAACTGTTGCCCAGCACATAAACTAATGACCCAAACCAACTGGCTTTGTTATGAATCAGTACAATCTAGTCAGAATGCTCCTCTCCTTCCAATACAAGAAAACAAAGAAATTCCCTAAAAGGGGCAGGGGAAACAAGTTGTTTCCCTAGACAAATGCTGCAAGTTGTTTCCCTAGACAAATATTACATTGTGGTCAGGTGTCCATTGTCAAAGTTCATCCAACATTTGATACAAAGCTGTAAAGGACAAAAACGATTTTCTAATGGCTCAAGCCAGTGACATAAATGAGTTTAGCAGCAAAATATACAGGTATCAGACTTCATAAAGTAAATTTTTTTTTCATGTGCATAGTTTGAGAAATAATGAAGTTTTCCAAAACAAACTATGATACTAAATTCTTCTGCTTAAAAATAGTGATAAGAAACATGAACAGTTCTTGTAATATTATTGTA
>NW_007046297.1:0-482 GCF_000164805.1 Carlito syrichta
CTCTCTAGCTCGTTAATCAACTAGTTAATTCTTCGGGCTAACCAGCTGGCTAGCTAGTTATGTCACCACATTAAGTCAGTTGGCTAGCCAGCTTGCTAGATAGTTAAAAAGCTAATTAAATCAGATGGCTAGACAGCTGACTAGCTAATTATTTCAGCTAGTTAAGTCAGCTGGTTAGCTAGGTAGCTAGCTAATTAAGTCAGCTCGTTATGTCAACCAGCTAGCTAGTTAAGTTGGCCAGCTTGCTAGCTACATAGATTTTTTGTAGCTAGTAAATTCAGTTGGCTAGCTAGGTGGATAGCTAGTAAAGTCAGTTAGTTAAGTCAGCTGGCTAGCTAGTCAAGTCAGCTAGTTAAGTCAGCTGACTATCCAGCTTGCTAGCTATTTTAGTAACATAGTGAAGTCAGCTCACTAGACAGCTGGTTAGCTAGATAGCTAGGTAGTTAAGTCAGCTGGCAAGCCAGTGGTAAACATAGGTAGCT
>NW_007046298.1:0-1018 GCF_000164805.1 Carlito syrichta
CTGACTTACTAGCTTAATTAAACAGCTAGCTACCTGGCTAGCCATGTGGCTTAACTAGCGGGCTCAACTAGCTAGCTGCCTAACAAGCTATCTAGCTAGCCAGGTGACTTAACTAGCTGTCTTATCTACCTAGCTAGCTGACATAACTGACTTATATAGCTAGCTTCCTAGCTAGCGAACTGATTTAACTAGCTAAAATAACTAGCTATCCAGATGGATAGCCATCTGACTTGACTAACTTTTTAACTAGCTAGCCAGCTGTATAGCCAACTGACTTAATGAGCTGTCTTAGCAAGCTAGTCTGCTGCCTAGTCAACTGACTTAACTAGCTGTCTCCCCATCTAGCCAGCTGGCTAGCCAGCTGACTTATCTAGCTGACTTAAGCTAGCAAGCTGTGTAGCCAGCTCATTTAACTAGCTAGCTACCTACCTAGCCAGCAGGCTAACCAGCTGACTTAACTAGCTGATTTGAACTGCTAGCCTGCTTGCTAGCATGCTGACTTATCTAGCTAAATACCTAATGAGCCTGTTGGCTAGACAGCTGACTAAGCTAGCAGACTTAACCAGCTAGACAGTTGGCTAGCAAGCTGACTTAATTCACTCACATCACTGCTAGTCAAGTAGCTATCTAGCTGACATAACTAGCTAGCTACCTATCTTGTCAGTTGACTTTCCAGCTCTCTTAAGTAGCTGAATTAACAAGCTAGCCCGCTGGCTAGCCAAATGACCTAAGTAGCTCACTACCTAGCTAGTCAGTTGGCTAGCCAGCTGACTTAACTAGCTTACTTAACTAGCTAGCTACCTAGGTAGCCAGCTGACTTATATAGTTATCTAACTAGCTATCGATCTAGCTAGCAAGCTGATTTAAATAGTTAGTTGCCTAGCTAGCTATCTCACTTAAACAACTAGCTAACTAGTTAGCTTACTCATTATTTAACGTGCTAGCTAGGTGACTTAATTATCTTACTTAACTCATTAGGTAATGAGCTAGCTTGCTGACACCACCAGCTGACTTAAAT
>NW_007046298.1:2464-9547 GCF_000164805.1 Carlito syrichta
TAACTAGTTGGCTGATGAGCAAGCCTACTAGTTCGCTGACCTGATGGCCTGTGAGCGAGTTGACAAGTTAGTTGACCTGTTGGCTGGTAAGAGAGCTGACTAGTTTGATGACCGGTTAGCAGGAGAGCAAGCCAAATATTTAGCTGACCTGATGGAAAAGGAGAGAGCACACTAGTTAACTGACCAGCTAGCTGAGTTGATAGCCAGCTAGTTAGCCAAGTAACTAGCTGGTTTGCTAGTTGAATTAACAAGCTAACTGACTAACTAGTTGGCTATCTAGCTTACATAACTAGCTAGCAATCAAGCTATTTAGCTATCTAGCAAACTGACTTAACTAGCTAGCTAACTGGCTAGCTAGCTGACTAACTAGCTGACTTAACTAGCTATTTGACAAGCAACCTGACTAGCTAGCTGATTAACTAGCTAGCTGAATAGTAAGCTGACTAGCTAGCTGATTTAACTAGCTAGCTTGCTAGCTAGCTGACTTAACTAGCTGACTAGCTAGTTTGCTGTTTAGCTGGCTAGCCAGCTGACTTAACTAGCTAGCTACCTGGTTGGCTAGATGGCTAACCAGATGGCTTAACTAGCTAGCTACCTGACTGGCTAGCTGGCTAGGCAGCCAGCTATTTAGCTAGCAGATGGCAACCTGGCCAGCCAACCAGCTTATATAGCCAGCCGTCAGACTGGGCAGTTGGATAGAAAGCTAGCTTAACTATCCAGCTACCATGGTGTTCAACTGCGTAGTGAATGGGCTTAATTATCTGGCCACCTACCTGACCAGCCTGCTAACCAGCCATCTTAACATGCCAGCCACCTAGCAAGCAGCTGACTAACCAGCTGACTTAACTAGTTGACTTAATTAGGTACCCATCTGGCTATTCAGTTGGCTTAACTAGCTAGCCAGGTAGCTAGCCAGCTGGCAAGCCAACTCATTTAGCTCGATGACTTAACTAGCTAGCCTGCTGGGTAGCCAGCTGACTTAATTAGCTAGGTACTTAGTGAAACAGGTGACTAGCCAGCTGACTTAACTAGCTAATGTAAACACCTAGCCAGCTGGCTAGCCAGGTGATTAGCGCTAGTAAACTGACTAGCCAGCTGACTTAACTAGCTGACATCTCTAGCTAGCCAGGTGGCTAGCCATCTGATTTAAATAGCTTGCTACTGATGTATACCGTTGGCTTTCCCACGGAATTAATTACCTAGCTACCTAGCTAACAAACTGGCTATCGAGTTGGCTTAACTAGATGATTTAACTAGCTAGCCAGCTGGCTAGTCTGTTGACTTAGCTGGTTAGCTACCCAGATAGGCACCTGGCTATCCAGTTGACTTAAGTAACTGACTCAACTAGCTAGCCAGCTGACTTATCTATCTGATTTAATTAGCTAGCCAGCCGGTTGGCCAGCTGAATTAACTACCTGACTTATGTAGCTAGAGTCCTGGCTGGTCAGCTGAATTATCTAGCTGACTTAACCATCTAGCCAGCTGGCTAGCCAGCTGATTTAACTAGCTAGTTACCTAGTTAGCTAGCTGGGAAGCCAACTGAATTAACTAGCTGACTTAAATTTATAGCCAGCTTGCTAGCCAGCTTACTTAACTGGCTTGCTGCCTAACTAGCCACCTTGGAAGTCAGCTGAATTAACTAGTTGACTTAACCTGCTAGACAACTTGCTAACTAGCTGACTCAACTAGCTGACTTAACTAGTTAGCCAGCTAGCTAGCCAGCTAACTTAACTAGCTCTATACGAAGCTAGACAGCTGGCTAGCCAGCTGACTTAACTAGCTGACTTAACTACCTAGCAAGCTGTATAGACAACTGAAATAACTAGCTCACTAATTAGCTGGCCAACTGACTAGCCAAGTGACATAAATAGCTGACCTGATTGGTAGTCAGCTGAATTAACTTGCTTGCTATATAGTTAGCCTGCTGGCTAGCCAGGTGACTAAACTAGGTGACTTAACTAGCTAGCCGGGTGTCAAGCCATCTCAATAAGCAAGCTACCTTGATAGCCAGCTGGATAGCCAACTGATTTTGCTAGGTAACAACTAGCTAGCTAGCTGGCTAGCAGGCTGACTTAACTGCCTAGGTACATAGCTAGCCAGCTGGATAGCCAGCTGACTTTACTAGCCAGCTACCTAGCTAACCAGTTGCCTATTGAACTGACTTAACTAGATTACTGAACTAACTACCTTATTGGCTAGCCAGCTGACATAACTAACTAGCTACCCAGCTAGTCTTCTGGCTAGACAGCTGACTTATCTTGATGATTTAACTAGCTAGCAAGCTAACGTAACTAGCTGACTTAACCAGCTAGCTACTTAGCTCACCAGCTGCCTTAACTAGCTGACTTAATGAGCTACCAAGCTGACATAACTAGCTGACTTATATAGCTAGATTCCTAAGTTCCCAGTTGAAGTAACCAGTAGAAATAACTAGCTAGCCAGGTGGCTAGCCATCTAACTTAACTAGCTTTTTAATTAGCTAACCTGCTGGATAGCCAACAGACATAATGGGCTGACTTAACTAGCTAGGCAGCAGGTTGCCAGCTGACTTAACTAGCTGACTTTACAAGCAAGTCAGCTGGCTAGCCAGGGGATTTAAATAGCTGGCTACCCATCTAGCCAGCTGGCTAGTCAACTGACTTTCCTAGCTGACTTAAGATAGCAAGCTGGCAAGCCAGCTCACTTAACTAGCTAGATACCTACATAGCCTGCAGTCTAGTCAACTGACATAACTATCTGACTTGAATAACTAGCCTGCTGGCTAGCAAGCTGACATATTTAGCTAGCTACCTGCGTAACCAGCTTGCTAGGCAGCTGATTAATTAGCTGAGTTAACCAGCTAGCCAGTTGGCTAGCCAGCTGGTTTAACACACTGACATCACTAACTAGCCAGGTAGCTATCTAGCTAACTTAACTAGCTAACTATATACATTGCCAGTTGGCTAGTAAGCTCTCTTAACTAGCTGAATTAACCAGCTAGCTATCTGGCTAGCCAACTGACTTAACTAGCTGATTTAACTAGCTAGCTACCTAGCTGGCCAGCTAACTTATATAGTTAACTAATTAGCTAGCTAGCCTGCTGACTTAAATAGTTATCAATCCAGTTAGCTACCTAGGTAGCAAGCTGATTTCAATTTGTAGTGGCCTAACTAGCTTGCTGACTTAACCAGCTAGTTAACTAGCAAGCTTACTCATTATCTAACGTGTTAGCTAGCTGACTTAATCATCTGACTTAACTCGTTATCTAAAGAGCTAGCTAGCTAACTCAACCAGCTGACTTAGCTCGTTAGCTAACTATCTAGCTTGCCTACTCATCCAGTTGACACAACCTGTTTGCTAACTAGCTAGCTAGCTGACTCAATCAGCTGGCGTAACCCGTTTGTTAACTAGCTAACTACCTCACTCACCCTACCGACTTAGTCCATTAGCTAATTAGCTGGCTAACTGTCTTAACCATCTGACTAAATGAGAAAGCTAACTTAACTAGACGACTTAGCCATCTGACTTACTTACTTAGCTAACTGACTTAACTAGCCAACTTAACTTAATTAGCTGACTTATCTACCTGAACTAAATAGTTAGATAACTATTAAACTAGCTGAATAACTAGCTGCTTTATAATTATCTCACTAGTTAGGTAGCAGACTTAAGTAAGTGACTTAAATAGTTCACTAACTAGTGAGCTAGCTGACGTAGCTAGCTTATTTAGACAGCTATCTGGTTAGCTAGCTGACGTAGCTAGCTGACAACTAGTTGGCTAAGGAGATAGGTAGCTGACAACGAATTGGTTAAAGAGTTAGTTAACTGTTTAACTAGTTGATAAATGAGTTAAATAGCTGACTAAACTAATTGGTTAACGAGTTAGCTAGGTGAATTAACTTGTGAGTTGAAGAGTCGGCCGACTACTTAGATTGTTTAACATGTTGGCTGCCTCCTCGGTCGTCTTGTTAGCTGGCTTAACAAGTCATCTGACTGGTCGGCCGACTAGTTAGCTGGCTTAACAAGATGACTAACGAGTTGGCTAACTAGTTGCCTGCTCGTTTGTTCAACTAACAAGCTGGACGATAATTTGGCCGAGAATTTAGCAGACCTAATTAGTCGGCCGACTAGTTATCTGTGCTAACTTGTCTGCAGACAAGTTGGTCGACTAGTCAGACGATTGTTTAGCTCACTTTACTATTTGGACGGCTAGTTGGTGGACAGGTTACCTAACTTAAGTAGTCGGCCAGCGTGTGAGCAAACAGTTGAGCAGACTTGATTAGTCGGTGGGTGAGAGCTGATTGGTCAGCTGACTTAACAATTCGTCCAGCAAGTGAGCCAGATGGTAAGCTGACTAAAGTAGTTGGCCAGCGAGTGAGCCGACTGGTCAACTGACTTAACTAACCTGCCGGTTTGTGAACTGAATGGTCAGCTGACTTTAGTTGTCTGGCGACTGAGCCGATCAGTCAGAAGACTTAACTAGTTGGCCAGTGAGTGAGCAGACCCTTGAGAAGAATTAACTAGTTGACTGTCGAGTGAGCTGATGGGTGAGATGCCTTAACTAGTCGGCCAGTGAGAGAGCCATTGGTATGCTGACTTAACTAGTCAACTGGTGTGCAAACCGACTAGTCAGCTGTCCTGTTGACCTGGAAGCAAGCTGACGAGTTACTTGAACTTATGGCTGGCGAGTGAACCAACTGGTTTCCTGACCGGTTGGTAGGTGAGTGAGCAGACTCATTAGCTGACCTGATGGAAAGCGAGCGAGGCCACTAATTACCTGACCAGCTTACTGAGTTGCTAGCTCACTTATTAGCTAAGTAACTAGCTGATCTGCTTGCTGACTTAACTAGATAGCTGACTAATTAGCTGACTATGTGGCTGACATAATTAGCTAGCTAACAAGCTATCTAGCTGTCTAACTAACTGACTGAACTAGCTAGCTAACTGGCTAGTTAGCTGGCTAGCTGACATAACTATCTAGTTTATCAGTTAGCTGACTTGGTAGCTGACTAAAATAGCTACTTGATAAGCAACCTGTCTACCTAGCTGACTTAACTAGCTAACTGAATAGTTAACTGACTTGCCAGCTGACTTAACTAATTACCTGGCTAGCTAGCTAACTTAACTGGCTGACTAGCTAGTTGACTGACTAAATGGCTAACCAACTGGTTTAACTAGCTAGCTACCTGGCTGGCTAGTTAGGTAGGCAGCCAGCTAGCTAGCTAGCTAGAGGGCTGGCCAGCTGAATAAACGAGCTGAATTAAGTAGATAGCCTTCTGGCTAGCAAGCTGGCTTAACTAGCTAGCCACCAACCTAGCCAGCTCTCTTAACTAGCTGACTTAAGTAGCTAGAAAGCAGGCTAGACAGATGACTTATTTAGCTAGCTACCTACCTAGCAATGGGGCTAGCCTTTTGACTTAACTAGCTGTTGTAACAAGCTAGATAGCCGGCTAGCCAGCTGAATTAACTAACTGACTACCTAGCTAGCCAGATGGCTGGCTGCTTAAAATAACTAGCTGACCTAACCACCAAACAGCTGGCTAGCCAGCTGAATCAACTAGGTGACTTAACATGTTATCCAGCTGGGTAAACATCTGACTTAACTAGCTGACATCACTAGATAGTCAGATTGCTAGCCAGCTTACTTAACTAGCTAGTTTCCAACGTATAATGCTGGTTTTCCAGCTGACTTAACTACCTGACATAAAGAAGTATCCAGCTGGCTAGCCAGCAGACTTACCTAGCTAGCTATCCTGATAGGCAGCTGGCTATCCAGCTGACTTAACTAACTGAATTAGCTAGCTAAGCTGCTGACTTAACTAGCTGAGTTAACTAGTCAGGAACCTACCTAGCCAGCTGACATAGCTAGCTGATTTAACTAGCTAGCTACCGAGCTAGCTATCATATAGCTAGTTGACTTAACTAGCTGACCTAACTAGCTAGCTCACTGACATTTCTAGCTGACTTGACTAGCTAGCTTCCTAGATAACCAGCTGACATAATTAGCTGAAATATTTAGAGAGCCAAATGGCTGCCCATCTGACTTAACTGGCTTGTTAACTAGCTAGCCAGCTGACTTGGCAACTGACTTAATGTACTGAATTAACTACCTAGCCGGCTGGCTATCCAGCTCTCTTAACTAGCTGACTTAACTAGGTGGCCACCTGGGGAGCCAGCTGACTTAATTGCCTTGCAATCTACTTAATGAAGTAGTCAGCTATCTACTTAATGAAGTAGTCAGCTATCTTCTTAATGAAGTATTCAGCTGGCTAACCATCAAACTTAACAAGCTCTCTACCTAGCTAGACAGCTGGATAGCCAGCTGACTAAACTAGCTGTTATAACTAGAAAGACTAATGGCTAGCCAACGAACTTAAGTAGTTACCTGCCTACATAGCCCACTGGCTTGCCAGATGACTTAACTACCTATCTGTCTAACCAGCTAGCCAGCGAGTTGACTTAATTAGGTGACTTATCTAGCTAGCCCGCTGGCTAGCCAGCTGACATAACTAAATAGCTGCCATCATAGGCAGCTGTCTAGCCAGCTGATTTAACTGACTTAACCAGCTATCCAGATGAATTAACTAACTGACGTAACAAGCTGGCTACCTAGTTCTCCAGCAGAGTTAACTAGCTGAATTAACTAGCTAGCTACTGAGCTAGCCAGCTGGCTGGTCAGCTGACTTAACTATCTGACTTGATTATCTAGCCAGCTGGATGGCCAGCTGAATTATAGAACTGACTTAACCAGATAGCCAGCTAACCAGCTAGCTGACAACATGCTAGCCACCTAACCAGCCAGCTGGGAAACCAGGTGAATTATCTAGCTGACTTAACTAGCTAGCCAGATGGCTAGTCAGCTGAATTGATGAGCTTACTACATAACCAGCCAGCTGGCTAGCCATCTGACTTAGCTAGTTCACTTAATCAGGTAGCCTGTTGTCTAGCAGGCTGACTTAACTGCCTAGCTACCTAGCTAGACAGCTGGATAGCCAGCTGACTTAACTAGCTAACTTCATACGTAGCCTTCTGTCTTGCCAGCTGACTTAACTACCTAGCTACCTAGCTATCCAGCTTGCTAGTGAGATGAATTAACAAGGTTAC
>NW_007046299.1:0-901 GCF_000164805.1 Carlito syrichta
AAAGAGAATTAGAGGCACATTTACCTTTCAAAAAAAACTACATGATAATTTGGGAAAATATGCTATTAAAGGTCATGTGTGCCTCACAGATTCAAAACTATCAGAAATAAAGAAATGTAAGTTGTTTATGAAACTGTTTGAAACAAAATATTAGAAGATTGATTATTTTTGTCTGATGTCAGCATTTGAGTATGTTATGAAGTGCTTTAAGAAGGTACTATACAGATGAGCTACAACAGAGCATAACACCATTAGATAGAATGGCATTATTAGATATTGGGTCAATAAATACCAGTGATGAAACTAAAGGTGCTCCTGGATATAAGCCTGGTGTGGGTATAATCCTTTACAGCAGGGTGTTTCTTGGCTATTGAGTTGATGAGGTACAATGCAACTAGAGTATGAACAAGGGAAAGGGCTGAGCAACTTGGTGTGTTATGAAAACACTCCTTTGGACTACAGTTGTTTCTTTGTTATTTTTTTGTTCTCTAAATGAAGAATGACATTTTAGTAGTCTCTAGAAGATCTCCTCGACATTTCATAAAGGACAGATTTGGATTGTCACTAGATTGGAAGTATTTGGGAGCTGATAACGTTGACCATTAATATCTGTCCCTGAAGCACTAATAACCATTTAAAATTAATTTAGGGAGATATTCATATATGTATTCAGTTCTGTATTACAAACAGCTGATGGCACTTTACTTTGTGTCTTTATTTTTTGAAATAAGTATTTGCCAAAATTAATTCCAATCTTAAATACTTTCTTGTGTTAAAAATTAACATGTTCAGTATATATAAAATAAAATGCAAATTTTTTTTATTTCATTAACTACTTGCGCAGCTAAACCAAGTATTTCTCTTTGCTTCAGTGTATTAAGTTATACTTTTAAAAGATAAT
>NW_007046300.1:0-502 GCF_000164805.1 Carlito syrichta
AAAAAAAATCATTGTTTAGTCCAATAATTTTGTTAATTTATTTTATTTTCTTTATAAAATCAGTCTCTCTCTCTGTCTCTCCATCACTCCCTTCTCTACTCTCTCACCATATTATATAGATTGCAATTCTATCCACAGGCAGACTGGAATGTAATTCTACTTAGTGAAAATTTTACTAAGAAATTTCTCACATAATAATAAAGGCAAAGATTTTTTTAAAAAAGTATATCCCTGGTAAGGAAGAGGCAGAAGAAAGGCATCAGTGTCCCATCTGAGGGTTTGAGAAGATAGGAGGCATGGAAAGCTTTTGGAGGGGCAGCAAGGTAAAACTTTCATAGTTGAACCAAGGGTTGTTGTTGTTGTTGTTGTTGTTGTTGTTGTTGTTGTTTTGAGTTGGAGTCTCACTCTGTCACCCAGGCTGGAATACAGTGGTACACTCACTGCCACCACAGCCTCAACCTGCTGGGCTCAAGCGATCCTTCTGCCTCAGCCTTCCAAGTAG
>NW_007046301.1:0-408 GCF_000164805.1 Carlito syrichta
AGCTGACTTAACTGGCTGACTTAACTAGTTAACTAGCTGGCTTTACCTGAATTAAATATGTAGCTAACTATTTAACTAGCTGAATAACTAGCTGACTTAACTAATTAGTTAACTAGTTAGGTAGTAGACTTAAGTAGCTGACTTAAAAAGCTAGCTAATTAGTTAGCTAGTCAGCTAGCTTACTATCTGAGTTAACTTGCTAGCTGCTTAGCTAGCAGACTTAACGGACTTAAATAGTTACTAACGAGATAGCTAGCTTATTTAAAGAGTTGGTTAACGAGTTATCTGTTTTGACTAGTTGGTAAACGAGTAAATTAGCTGTTGTAAGTAGTTGATTAACGAGTTAACTAGGTGACAAACTTGTTGGCTGACTAGTCGGCAGAGAAGTTAGCTGGTTTAACACATTGG
>NW_007046302.1:0-638 GCF_000164805.1 Carlito syrichta
ACAATATAGGGAAATGTCCAAAGAATGACTTGATGCAAGATAATATAATTTCTGATACTGACTGCAATAAATGGACTGTAAAGAATGATGATTTGGCTCTCAAAGTTCAGGAAAACAAGTGACCAAAGAATGTTTCAGGAGGAACTACTTACCCAAGACTAGGGGAATGTGAGACCTTGATGCGATGGAAACAATGAATTTCCAGGAGAATTCTTTCCATGAATTCCAGAAACTGGATGTTATACCAGTTTGAGTAAGCATTAAAAAATATAAATGTTGATTAGGAACTAAAGTCAGAGGATTTCCATCTGAATTACTGCCATGAATAATTTTAGCTCTTGACAGTCATTGACAGTCATTGACCAATGTAAATCATTAACTACAGTCAACCTCTGAAGTAGAGTCATCTAAATATTTAATTCCTAGACAAGTTTTTTAATTTTTTCATATAGGTTGGCATAAATCATCCATTAACATATAGTTTATAAAAGTTTTAAAACAGTATCAATCTCTCTCTATATATAAATTTGTTTACTCAAAATTATTTTGATTCATCTTGATAGGACTTTTATTTAAAATTAAAAACCACTCATTAAATATTTGTGATTAATATACAAATATCAATTTAATAAATTAAA
>NW_007046303.1:0-432 GCF_000164805.1 Carlito syrichta
CATAGTAATCTCTGATGATTTTTTGTATTTCTTCAAGGTCCATAGTAATTTGATCTTTTACATTTCTGATTATGTTTATTTGGGCTTTTTCTCTCTTTTTTTGGACATTCTTGCTAGGGGTACATCAATCTTATTTGTCCTTTCAAAGAACTAAATTTTGTTTTGTTGATTATTTTTCTATCATGTTTTTGTCTGCTGTGTCCTGTATTTGGGCTTTTACTTTGGTGATCTGGAATATTCTGCTAAACATAGGTTTTTGATGGTCTTGTCTTTTCAGCTACCTTAGGTGATATGTTAGGCTGTTAGCTTGTGATCTTTCCATTTATTTGATGTGTGTTCATAGAGAAATTAATTCCCCTCTCAGTACTGCTTTTATGGTATCTCAGAGATTTTGGTAAGATGTATCTTTCTTTTCTTTTCTTTTTTTTTTGA
>NW_007046304.1:0-461 GCF_000164805.1 Carlito syrichta
ACTAATTATGAAAGCTGGCTAGCCGGATTGCCACCTAGTTAAATCAACGAGTTAAGTGAGCTGCCTAGACAGATGGCTACCTAGGTGGCTAGCTAGTTAAGCCAGCTGGCTAGTCGGATGGCTATCTACTTAAGTCAGATTGTTAAGTCATTTAGTTAGCTGGCTGGCTAGCTAGGTGACTGGCAACTTAAACTGGGCTGGTTAGCAGGATTCTGAGGTAAGTGGCCAGCAAGTTAAGGTGGCTGGCTAGCCAGCTGACCAGCAGGGTGGCTGGTTAGTTAAGCAGGTTGGCTTTCCAACTGTCCAGCCAGCAGGCTGCCTAATTTACCTGGCTGCCTAGACACCTGGCAAGCCCACTAACTGGCTAGGGAGCCAGCTAGTCAGCCAGGTAGCAAGCTAGCTAAGCCAGTGAGCTAGCAGTCTAGCCAAACATGCAGCTAGCTACTTAAGTCAGCTGCCTA
>NW_007046305.1:0-407 GCF_000164805.1 Carlito syrichta
GCTCAGGCAACCCTCTAGCCTCGGCCTCCCAAAGTGCTGAGATTACAGGCTTGAGCCACCTCACCTGGCCGCCAATATGTTTTTTTGAGTAAAATAAGAAATAGGCCGAGTGCAGTGGCTCATGCCTGGAATCCCAGCACTCTGAGAGACTGCAGCAAGACAACTGCTTGAGCCCAGGAGTTCAAGAGTAACCGGGCAACACAATTAGACCTTGCCTCTACAAAAAAACAAAAAAACCAGCCAGGCACTGTGGCATGAGCCTGTAGTCTCAGCTACTCAGAGGCTGAGGCAGAAAGATTGCCCGAGCCCAGGAGGTCGAGACTGTGATGAGCCATGATTGTGCGACACTCCAGCCTGGGCAACAAAGGGAGACTCCAACTCCAAAAGAAAAAAGAAATGTGTGTTCC
>NW_007046306.1:0-919 GCF_000164805.1 Carlito syrichta
CAGCAGGTCGAGGCTGCAGTGGCCGGGAGCGGCCACTGCACTCCAGTCTGGGCGACAGTGAGACTCCAACTCAAAAAAAAGGAAATCTGACAGGAAGCAGAAGCGAATGTTCCGCGATTCACTCTCCTGTGTGTCTTTCCTGAGTATCTACCATGCTCCCTTCCCGCAGGCGCCGAGGTGGGTGGCATGTCCTTGCTCTCCTGAGTCAGGGGGCTGGACTTCTGGGAAATGGGAACTTCCTTCCTTCCTGTCTCACTCTGTCACCCAGACTGGAGTGCGACCTGCTGCTTCCAAGTAGCTGGAACTACAGGCGCGCTCTACCAAGGCTGGCTGATTTTTTGATGTATTGTAGAGTTGAGGTCTCGCCAAGTTGCCCAGGCGGGTCTCGAACCTGTGGGCTCAGGCAATCCGCAGGATTACAGGCTGAGTCACCGAACCGGCTGTCTTTCTTTCTTTCAGTGGAAGTCTCACTCTGTCTCTATCACTCAGGCTGGAATGCAGTGACATGCTCACAGCCACAGCAGCCTCGACCTGTTGGCTGGGCGATCCTTCTGCCTCAGCCTTCCAAGTAGCTGGAACTACAGACACACGCCACCATGCCCAGCTAGTCTTTGTGATTTATTGTAGAGACGAGTTCTCACCAAGTTGCCCAGGCTGGTCTCCAAACCCTGGACTCAGGCAATCCTCTTGCCTCGGCCTCCCAAAGTGCTGGCATTACAGGTGTGGGCCACCGCACCTGGCTAGGGAGGGGGCTTTCTATTCGGAAACTGAGACAGCACCAGGCAAACTGGGTTGTCTGTCACTCTAGGCAGGGATGGCCTAAAGGGGTCCCCTTAGGGGGTTGGGGAGGGAGAATGAAGGAAGGCCAAGGCCGAGGTGCTTCCTAGCTGGTGGGAAGGAGACGATTTGACCCCGGAAA
>NW_007046307.1:0-463 GCF_000164805.1 Carlito syrichta
TTTTTTTAAGTTCACTGATATTTTCTTCTGCCATATCTGATCTCATAATAGTCCATTCCCACCATTTTCAGTACCACTACTTATTTCATATGTTGTGTGTTTTCATTTCTAGCAGTCTCTCTCTGTTCATTTAAATAATAAACTAAAGTTATAAAACATTATAGTTATTTTTATTTTTATATATTTATAAATTTATGTTCTCTTTCATTTCTTTGCTTCCATTGACAACTTTCTCTTCTGGTTATGGTTTATTTGTTTTTGCTTTTGTACATGTCTAATAATTTTGAATGGAGTCTAAATACTATGATATATTGTTGCGAGTTGCTTAGAATTTGTTGTTTTATTTAAGGAGTATTGGACTTTGTTCTGGCAGGCTGTTGATTACTTCCAGTTCAGCATGACCTTTTTTGGCTTGTCTTTATTCACTGCTAGAGTAGATCTACACTACTCATTATTTTATAAA
>NW_007046308.1:0-497 GCF_000164805.1 Carlito syrichta
GCCACTGGATAGCCAGCTGACTTAAATAGGTGACTTATCTAGATAGCCAGTGGGATAGAGAGTTGTCTTAAGTATCAAGCGACCTAACTAGCCAACTGTCTAGCCAGCTGAATTAACTACCTGATTTAACAAGCTAGCCAGCTAGTTGGCTGACCTAACTGCCTAGGTACCTAGCTAGCCAGCAGATTAGCCAGCTGACTTATCTAGCTAGCTACTTACATAGCCTGCTGGCTTGCCAGCTGGCTTAACTAAATAGCTACCTAGCTAATCAGCTGGCTATTGAGCTGACTTAACTAGGTTATTTAACTAACTAGTTAACTGACTAGCCAGCTGATGTAAGCTAGCAACCCAGTTAGGTAGCAGGCTCACCAGCTGACTTAACTCAATGACTGAACTAGTTAGCAAGCTGACTTAACTAGTTGACTTAACCAGCTAGCACCAAGCTAGTCAGCCTGCTTAACTAGGTAGCTTAACTAGCCTGCTACCTAGCTAGCTCT
>NW_007046309.1:0-405 GCF_000164805.1 Carlito syrichta
ACATTGCGATAGAAATGTGTGTGTGTGTGTGTGTGTGTGTGTGTGTGTGTGTGTGTGTGTGTGTAGAGTCCATATGTGCAGAGGATTGAATTTTTCCAAGTTTTGAGTTAGAGGGAGTTGATATTTGAGGTAGATTTTGTAAGACTACTAATTTTTCGAATATTTGAGGTAGATTTTGTAAGACTACTAATTTTTCTAATATTTGTGGCAGACTTTTCAAAACAAATGGTTTCCCTTTTCAGGAAGGGACATTTCTGGAAATAAGAACATGATGTTCAAGCTGTTCATTCTGACTCATAAGGGCATGTAAGTGTTTAGTTTATTCAGAGAAAAAACTAGGTAGATGATGCCTGGGCTTAGAGGACAGAAGAGGTGGGGAAGCTTAGAATGAGGGCCAAGTTGACC